>NC_133139.1:1891680-2191680 GCF_048418815.1 Hemitrygon akajei | reverse complement strand
CAGAGGAATTTATGTAGAGTCTATGTTTCGGGCCGAGACCCATCATCAGGACCCTGTCCAGCACATTTTCTTTTTTACACTTTTGTTAGATTGCACTTATACAGTCAGATTTGCCTTACAAACTCCACGAAATGATCTTACCTTCTGGGGAAGGGTGTAACGGAGACTCCCATTCCAGCAGAGACCTTGGATAGAACGGTTGGTTGGATGACAGATTTTGCTAGTCAGATTCTGACCATGGTAGACGGCTCAATAAATGAAGTACTGTACCGGTCAAACGCTGTGTAACTTTAACTCAGTCCCCCTCTCCCCCTCTCCCTCTCTCTCTCTCACACACACATATACACTCCAAATTTCGCTCGATAACACACAGATTTCATTGACAGTTTCAAATGTGACGTTATCCTCACACCATTATCTAAATGTTCCTGTGTAAAACGGCGCAGAGACAGACTTGAATCCTTTTCAAATCTTGTCCAGCCCATTTCTCCCCGTTCCTATCCCCTCCTCCCTCCACACAGACACAGACACACACACTTGATTATAAAAAGACAGGACTGATTCAGAATATTCTAATTTCACACGCTACTCCCAGGAGAGTGGGGGTATTTTTCCCCTCTATTCTGAACAAGCAAGTGACCGCAAAAAATCGTTGGCAATGGAGGAAGTCAAAATCAAGTTCAACAGCAGAGAGAGAGACATTACCATAATAATGCGTCTGTCAGAATTGAATTTGGCCAGACAACGGGTTCTGGTGTCACGCTAGCCCAGAGCCAGGCCCTCGGTGAGATTTTCCCATGGACTAGTGATTATTAAGACAACTGGGTTTGTCAACGACACAAACGTTTGGGCCTTTGCTAGTTTTTGCGCCGCTTGAGCAGAAATTCCTCGCTTTGACAAAAATGTTTATATATTTACCCATGTAGAAAGGTCAAAGCAGAAACCGGCAAACAACCAGCCCTTTCCTAAACTTCTAAAGTTAAGACAATGCGGTTCTTTTTGGCTCATTGCTAAATGCTCACGACGTGAGTCTGTGAGGCACTTTCCCAGATGGGGCTCCCGGCAAAGGTCACCTCCCTTCCCACTTCTCCAACCCGCCCGATTTTCATGTAAAACTTAACACAATGAGGAAAAAGGCTCTTGGTACTCACATAATTTTGATGGGTGTTAATTTTCTGCCACGAGTTCTCGTACCGTGTAGATCAGGAATGGAATTAAAGTTTGCAATAGAGTACTGCATGAAATCATTGATCGAGTCGGCGTGTTCCTCCCGTGACAGCTGGCGTAGTTTATCTTGTTTTAGGCTCTTCCCGTCTCCAAGTTCGACTGACACCGAACGTGGGGGCATAAAGCAGACAAGAGACACAGCTCTCTCTCCCTCCCCCGTTCGGTCGCCTCTAATTTTCTCACACAAGTTAAGCCGGTTCTCTGGGAGTTCGCGCTGGAATCCAAACTGCCGTGGACGTGTCTAGAAACCCAAACAGCCGGCACGCAATTCATTGTCCGGCTGAATTGGTACCCATTGTTCAGTCTCTGCGGGATCGGATTTTTTCCCCTTCACGCATTCTACTCGCTACTCATTTCGCTAGAAGTGAAATATGGGCCAACATGTCGTCCCGTAGAGACATGGCGCGGTTGATGTTCCCGTCTGAGACTTCAGCCACCGAAATAGAATGAGCGTCTACGTTGATTCCGCGCTCATTTTTGGAAATCTGCTTTCTATATCAATCCCAATTGTTGGCGTCGCGTAAAGAAACAAAGATTTCGGTGTACACCCCCACCCCCGACCCCTGCCTTCTGGTCCTCTCTCGGCCACCGTCAAAGTTACCTTTGCAATTCCCGATCACCTGACACCTCCTGCCAAGAAGCACAATTATGCCAAGTTGGTATTTAGCACAACGCGCACACGGCCAACTCCCTGCCCGGACCCGGCCACCAACTCACTCCGCCGTCAGGCGATGCAGCCCGGCTGTTTCCTAGCAAGCTTAGAACATATTTCATTTGCCTTCCTCAGGCCGTTTCCCCCCTCTTTACAGTTGAGGCACGAGGCACGGAGAGGTTGAGGGAATTCCAACAGGCCTCCACACACTGCCGCCAGAGATCACACTGAGATGTCCTGCTCCAACAAGACCGAGAGGGATATTGAGAGCCGAGCTTTGGGTCGCGTTCTCCGACGTAAGGTTAAGTAGATACGTCTCCCCGATTTTTTATGCACCTTGGAGTTGCTCCCAGCATTTTCCCCGCAAATCCCGCCGTCCCGCACACACGCAGCGCAAGGATCACTGTAGATTTATTACATTGCAAATTATGATATTTCTCATGGTAAGAATGGGTGAAAATCTCAAAAATTGTCCGCGTTTGAGATTACGCGTTTGCGTCAGTGTGCGTGGTGGTTCAAACGCACTTTACCGCTCCGTTTTACGGCGAACGTTATTTTTTTAATATTTTGTGAGCCCAGCACATTTTGGCAATGTTTAGTGAAGGGACATCTGTGCAAAGGTGAGCGAATATTCCAACCAGCAAACAGAAAATATGTCTAGATATATTTAACCAGTCTTACGTCCTCGATGCACGTGCCCATCGCACCAAGAGCTAAATTAAAATATCACACATGGGTTATCAATGAATACATATCGTGGAAATGTCACGTTCCCTGGTGTCGCTGTTCCACCCCGGCTCCGTTTGACCAATTTTAACGTATCCCGGCTTCTCGGAAACGCTTAATTTTGTAAATTTTGAATCAATGCAAAGGCGAGTCTGAAAGCTTCATCTAAGTGTGTATAAAGCACGGTTCTATCCGTGCTAATGCGACAGTGCGAATCTATAAACAGCGGCTACTTCGCTAACTTGTATCAGTTATTTTTGCGACTGGGCGGGCTGTGGGTTAGATCGATCGGGTCATCGGGGACATTGTCAGTGGCACTTAATCTGCGAAAATTGGAGCTCAGCTCTTCACTACCAAGGACTGGAGTTGGGGTTATCGTTTTAGGCAGGTTTTTGGTGTCTCTGTTCTGCTGTTACTTCTCTGGCATTTCCCCGGAGAGGGGACTGCTGTGATCCAAAGAAAGGCCGAAACGAAGTGTTTCCTTGTGTCGATATTTGCTCTTTTATGATCTTGTCCTTTTAGCACGGACACGGGTTGGTCAGTGTTCGCGTTTTAACAGGCCGCGGTGATCTACAAACTCCTCCGCGGTCAGCATCGAAGTAGCGAACAATAATGTGACCTTACTGTGAAGCATATTTAAGGAGCGGAGTTTCAGCAAACCTCGGTCTCCTCAAAGTTCAAAATCACATTTAGGATACCTGCTAAATCCCCCCTTTTTGCAATCTTAAATTAGCCCCACAAGTTGATATAATTGTGGGTTTTAAGTACAGTAATTGAGGCGTCAGAGGTATGATTTAACGTGTATGTGTATTCTAGTATTTAAATATTTAAAACGATTCTGCAGGTCTTGGAAGAAAACAAAAGGCGAGGGAAACTACACTATGAAATTATATTTTAGCGACTTTAAACGGCGGAAATGTCCGTATCTTTCGCCGAGGCAGCCTGACTCATATTTAACGTGGAACATTAACAAAGCTGAGTTATAGCAACCAGGCACAATTACATTGGTAAAAGAATGAATAGGATTCAATTAAAAATAACAAATTCCTGTAAGCACCAGCAAATTTATCTCAATATAAAACTGCATCAAAAATATCGGTGAATTCGATACATTTTCTTCTGATTATTCACTTTTCAATTGCGCAGGAAAAAGAGAACAAAAAGACACCGTTGTGTTTCTCTGTGGAAGATCCAAGTGCTGGGAACTCGGGCTGCAATTATCCCTGTTCAGAGGTAGTTCAGTCTGTGTGACCACGGTTAAACTGGAAGGGTCTAAAGCAGTGAAGTTAAGCGTTTGTGAGCAAATATAACACAGACCTTTAGACAGGCCGTGGTCCTCACTTTAAATCTTAATGACATACACAGTGCTTCGCATTACATAGATTTTGAATTATATTTCATTAGCATATTTATGGTAGCATGTTGGTTTATGTTCTGTGTGTGATACATGTATTATGGGTGGTCTGGACGAACATTGTTTCATTTGGTTGTATGTATGTCAGGCAGATGACGATAAACTTGAACTCGAACTTGGTAGGTTGCACAAATTTTACCGGGATTTACCAGGAACTCCTGGTTACCTCTCGATGGCGAAAGTATTGAAATACATATTGTGCTTTCCGAACTTCTCCTTTAATTATTTAGACCGCTGATAGGGAGCAAGAAATATTTCTCGGTGGAAATATATATCATTAAGAACCTCGATCGTATGTGACTGCCAACATTTTCTCCCATTTTCCACTGGCCCTTCAGGTCTCCGTCCTCACTAGAACCCGGTTTCCTCGTATTTCTGGTAGGCTTTTTGTTGTGTCTTCTATCATGAACACAGGCACAATGCATTTGAAATAGACGTCATGAAGAAACCGGAATCTATGCGTTCCCCCAAATTTCCTCCCCATCCTCGATCGTCTTCTTAGGGAATAAAATGGGGCTCTCACGCCGAGAGCAATGATTGTGAACCCGGAATCGGGGGCAAGTTACTATCTAATTACAGGGTTGCAGATGGCCGCTGCAGTTGCATTAAACCTATAGATGACCATTTGACACGGGAACTGGTTTAAATGAAACCAGATAAAACAGATTCAATCTGTTATGCAGGCGTATCGCGGCCCTAGCCTCTCGGAATCCATACGCCAGAAGTGTTTTGTATTCTTCATCCTTTACCCGCTCTGTAGCTTCTGCATTCTGTAATTGTTTTACCTTGTTCGTCCATCATTAAGGATCCCCATCACCCAGGACATTCCGATCATCAGGTACAGGAGTCTGAAGACGCACACTCAATATTTTAGTAACAGCTTCTTCCCCTCCTCCATCAGACTTCTGAACGGACAATGAACACCTTAATATTTTTCTTGCTCTCTTTCTGTACTACTTATTTAATTTATATTTCTTCTTATTATAGTTTTTTAAAATTGTGTATGGCAATGTACTCCTGCCTTTAAACACATCTCAAGATCTGTACCGGCGATATTAAACCTGACTCTGATTCACTGTTTAATCTGTAAGAACAATGAGCAAGACCAGCTCTTCACTATGTCTCGGTACACGTGACAATAATAAACCGATTCCAATTCGAATTCCAATGTATTTTAAATCTGTTAGTGTTTTTCTGTGACCTTTTGAAACAGATCTCCCGGAGGGCTGGTGTTAACGCGGTATGCTGTCGACATGCCCCGTCCATTCAGTTAATTCCAATGTCCAGTGACATCCATTCACAGGCCGGCAGTTCTCCTCCCCTGACTTGCCCCAATTCTTGTTCACCGCCCTGGTGTTAAATGGTTGTAAAGCGGGAGGTCAAATCAATTGGCGCGGGAGTCCTCGAGGGGAGGACAGGCAATGTACAAGCCATTGCTCAGTCCCAGGGGCGGCAGCCGCGGTCATTAGGCACCACTTAACATGTAGGCGTCCTTGCAACTTTAAAGAAACTATTGAGGGCGGAAGGATGGCGTGTTCCTGTGTCGCTCGAACTAGGTGCACGCACCTTGTAATCAACCCAGAGAGACACAGAACTGACAGCGGAGAAGTCACATTCAGGAGTGGGTCGTGTAGTTGGCTCAGTACGAGTGTGGATTTATTTTTATTGAATTTATTTTATTTAAAGGTACGGTCCGAAACAGGCCCTTCCGAGCCTGCCGCCCAGCAACCCACCGATTTAACGTTAGCCTAATCACAGGACAATTTACAACCTACTAGCCGATACTTGTTTAGACTGTGGGAGGAAACCCACATGCACACGGGAAGAACATACAGGCTTGACATGTATGCTACTTTCTCTCATAGCAGTCTTTTAACATTGTCATATACGAAAATATAATATATATTACATTTGGATTAATATGTTTACAAATATTTCAACTGTAAATACTTATCCGTAGTTTAAATGAAATCCTCCAAAATTACAAGTTATATCACTAACTCATATTAATCATGTCTGGAGAATTCATGTAACGGGCTGAAGGACAAACGTGAAGACATTGAAGATTTTCAGCGATCTTGTGTTTGAGGCTCCCGGCTGTTCACTCGCCAGGCAGGCCCAGTGTCCGCGATAATCAGCCACTAACCTGGCACAGTATCACTCTGTCACAGGGCAGCGGGTAGATGTGCCAGAAGCGCACTAGGCGACGGGTTCGGGACTGCGTTCCCTACACACTTTGTAATGCACGAATGTCACTGTAGTAGAATATATTTTCAATAAGACATAGGAGTAAATTTAGCCCATTCGGCCCATCCAGTCTGCCCCACCATTCCATTATGGCTGATTTATCATCTCTCTCAACCTATTCTTCTGCTTTCTCCACATAACCTTTGATACCCTGGCTAATCAGGAATCTATCAACTTCCGTCTGTGGCAATGAATTCTACGGATTCACAAACCGCCTGGTTAAAGAAATTTCTCCTAATCTCCGTTCTAAATGGACACCTCTCAATTTTGTATGTTTTCGGAATAACTTCACAATAGCTGTACAACCCTAATTTAGAATCAAATTGGAAACGATGCCAATTGGAGCAGAAATCCGCCTCATCGCTGTCTAAATCAGTGATTTCTGTGCTAATGTTTATTTTTATTCCATTATTGATTTTAAAATCACCATTAGTTCTGTAAAAGTTTTGTTTCATTTAATAAATTCACCCACTGGGAGATGTAGTATATTCTCTTTAGTCGTAGTTCAGCATAATTCCCAGTTTATTCCCAGTTGCAACTACTGTAAAATATTTTAAATGTTAATTAATAAAAACATCGTTTTTAAACTCGTCTAAATTCTACCATGTTTGATGTTTATGTGGATATATTTTACAATCCCCTGTTCTTTCAACTCGCGCCTTTGATTCACTTTAACCCGACACTATCCGCCTTCAGAAATGTAGCAGCTATAAGGGTTTTTTTGTTAGTTTCGTTCTTCAAATATTAACAGCAGCTTCGCAGAGAAATTTCCCGGGATATCAGTCCAAAACAATTATTTAATTGGATTGTGCAAACTACAAATAGAAATGGGACATAAAAAAAGAAAATGAATTTAGATAGTATCCCTTTTCCAGGGTTGAAATGTCTAATACCACAGGGCATTATTTTAAGGGGGGGGGGCATTTCAAAGGAGATGTGAGGGACGGTTTTTTTTGTTTGTTTGTTTTTGTTTGTGTTTTTTTTTTTTACAGAGAGTGGAGGGTGTCTGGAACGCACTGCCAAACGTGGTGGTAGAGGCAGATACATTAGAGATGTTTAGATAGGGACATGAATCTGAGGGAAGGGGAAGGATATGGACATTGTGAAGGAAGAAGGGTCATGTGAAGGGTCATAGTTGGTCATGTGATTACTAACGTAATCAGTTCGGCACAAAATTGCTATACTGGTCTATGTTCTATGACTGTCAAGTAATCGGAATTGGCCCGAATTTCATATGGGGTCGATGCAACACTTAGCATGTAACCAGCCAGGCTCTGGCAATCGGAAATAAGACAGAAACCTTCTGTGTGACACAGCTGAAGGGGTTTATCGTCCTCTCTATGGAGGGGAGCGTGACTCCACAATCCGCAGGATCCGCTTCCACACAGACATTACTGAGATATCTTCGCGGCGACAATACAAGGGGCAGGGTTCAAAGTTCAGAGTAAATTATTGTCCAAGTACATATATGTGTCAACCTTTCAGATTCGTTTCACAGAAGATCAAAGAAACTCCGCACACAAGACGGGCATACAACCAATGTGCAAAAAGACCACAAGCTGTTTAATAATGATTTTGAAGTAAATAAGCAATCAATATCGAGAACATGAGATGAAGAGTCCTTGAAAGTTAGTACATAGCTTGTGGGTGGGTCCACAAGTGCGTGGCCCAGAAACCGCGTAGCCACTTGCTGCATCTCCTCCGCGCAGCATCAAAACTCCGGGAACTTCGGAGTCCCTGCAATTCCCGCGTAAACCGGTTCAGATATGCGGCACCACCGCACAGTTATAACCAGAGCCGTGACACAAATACAGCAGATTAAACATTTTAATATAGAAATGTTTTCAACGCGAGGCTATAAACGTTTAAAATTATTATTTGTTACGATTAACAAACCCATTCGCGATCTCTGATTTTTAAAAGTTTGATATAAAACTTACGTTCAGCGATGAAGTGGAATTTTGCATGTGATTTGATCCAGGAATCCAGGCCTCGGGGTAGAGTTAATAGAAGGTTAACGAAACCTAAATCATAGGATATTTTGTAATTTGTAAAACTAATTTCGGAATAAGGAGTTTTCTGAAAAACCTTAGAAGGAAGGACAATGGAATAAACACAAACAAGAGAAAACCTGTAGATGCTGGAAATCCGAGCAACACAGAAAATGCTGGAGAAACTCGGCAGGTCAGGCAGCATTTATGGAAAAAAGTACAGTGTACTTTCGTCGAGGAGCAAGGACTTTCCGGGCCGGGGGAGTGGGGAAAGACGGTGGGCGTGGCATTTCCAGGTGTGGTGGGGTAGGCAATGACGACGGGCGGGGCTTTTCCACGGAAGGTGAAGTAGGGAGTGACAGCGGGCGGGGCACTTCCTGGCCCTGTGGGGAATAATGGCGGCGGGGTGCGAGCGGAGGGATATGGACCGCGCCCAGCAAAGATAACCTGTGGTTTTCTCCACTTGTTGTTCTCGCGCACTTCAATCGTATTCCTTTAACCCAGGAAAGCGGACTTTCAGTTGTTTGGTTATCACCAAATATCTCAGTAAGGAAATGATTTTAAAGCCGCTCTCTGAAAAAGAAAAGGCTCCAATTTGCCTACCGGAGCAATAGGTCCATAGCAGATGCCATCTCACCGGCTCTTCACACAATCTTGGAACATGTGGCAGCAAAGATGCAAATATCAGGATGCCTTTATCGATTACAGCTCAGCATATAATACCACCATCCCTTCAGAACTAAGCAATAAGCTCCAAGACCTTGGCCTCAATACCCCCTTGTACAGCACGCACAAAATGCTGGAGGAACTCCGCAGGCCAAGCAGCAAGTACAGTCGACGTTTCGGGCCGAGACCTTCTCGTGCAATTGTGCATTTCGATCCTGGATTTCCTCATTTTACACCCCATTCAGTTCTGATTGGCAAAAACATCTCCACAGGAGCACAGCTGGTCTGTGTGCTTAGCCCCCTGCTCTACCCGCTTTACATGTGTGGCTAAGTACAGTTCCAATACCGTATACGAGTTCGTTGATGACACCACTGTTGTGGGTCGTATCAAAGGACGCGACAAATCAGCATAAAGGAGGAAGATTGAAAATTTGGCGGAGAGGTGTCATAACAGCAACTTCTCACTCAATATTACTCAAGACCAAGAAATTGATCGTAATCTTTAGGAGGGAAACCGGAGGTCCATGAGCCAGTCGTTATCGGAGGATCAGAGGTGGAGAGGGTCAACTTTAAATTCTTGGGTGTTACTATTGCAGAGGACTATCTTGGACTCAGCACGCACATACAATTGCGAAGAAGGCAGGGCAACCCCTCTATTTCCTTAGGAGTGTGAAAATTCGGCATGACCTCACAAACTCTATAGATGTGTAGTGAATAGTGTATTGACTGACCGCATCACAGCCTAGTATGGGAACACCAATACTCTTGAACGGAAAATTCTACAAAAGGTAGTGGATTCGACCCAGTACAAACCTCCTCAACCATTGAGCACATCTACATGAAAGGCTGTCGCAGGAAACCAGCATCCATCAGGACCCTCGCCACCCAGGCCAGGCCGTGCTCTTCTCTCGCTGCTGCCATCAGGTAGAAGGTACAAGAGCCTCAGGACTTGCACCGCCAGGTTCAAGAACAATTATTACCGCTCAACCATCAGGCTTTTGAAAAAAAGGAGATAACTACACCCACTTGCCCATCCATTGAAATATTCAAACAACCAATTATCTCACTTTAAGGACTCTATCATGTTATTCGTGTTCTCGTTAACTATTGCTTATTATTTATATTTGTATTTGCAGTGTATTGTCTTCCGCACTCTGGTTGATCTCCCATCGATCCTGTTATAATTACTCTTCTGAAGATTACTGAGTATGCCCGCAGGAAATTGAATCGCAGGGTTGTATGTGGTGACATGTGTACTCTGATAATAAAAATTACTTTTTTTGAACTTTGAAGATCAAACCCGAAATAACAAAACAGAACTGTGAACGTGATTTCGGATATACTGAGGATACCCAAGTTTTTCCATATGTGAGCGATTAAAATTATTCATGGATAAAAACCCAAATTTGTTTAAACTCAATGAGGTTATTTTTTTCAATATTATAGAAATGAAAGCGTGCAGCGGATGCCGAGGAGGGTGACCCGTCAGGGATGTCCTCGCATGATCTCAGGTATATAGTATACAGTGACGTATACTCACTTCGATAATTCTCCGATAACTTCCTTCAAAGTGAAACGGGATACTATTATAAAGGATAACCCGATTTACTGTCTGAAATACAACAGCATACTCCGAAATAATGACTTGTTTTCGGACAAGATGAAATATCGGTTATAATAAAACCAGTAAGATTTAATCTGTAACATTATCTAGGAATCAAGCTTTATGTAGGTACCGGTCACCTAGGGACCGAGAGGACGTGTTACATCGCTGCCCATTACTCGCAGGCGAGTGGGTGACGAACACTGACACCTGTCAGCTGGAGGTCGCTTCAACCATCCCAATTCACCGAGGAGATTCTCCAATCATTTGCCCACAGTTACCCTCCCAATGCATGCTACACCCAGAGCGGAGTTACTCGTCAAACCTGCTCCGCAGCCACCGGTATCAAACATGTTCTTTCCTCCTGCCCGCGGTTTATCAATAATTATTTGTATGGCGCCTTTCAGAGTTTTAAGTTCTAAGTAGATTTACTAACAAAGAATGTTTATGCCACCATACACTACCCTAAGATGCATTTAGTGGAACACAGACATACAACCGAATCAGTGAAAAACTAGACACACCGACAAACAACCAATGTGCAAAAGACAAATTATGCAATTACACATAAATAATTCTACAGTATTCATCTATTATCACCTATACGCCTATGGCTGTGGCGGCATCGCCGTTAGCGCGACGCTATTGCAGCTTGGGGAATCGGAGTTCGGAGATCAATTCCGGCGCAGTTCTGTGTACGCCCTCCTCCTGGTATGCGTGGGCTTTCGCCAATGCTCCGGTTTCCCGCAGACCAGAGACCTGGTCGCTAAATTGTCCCGTGATTAGATTTGCTGGGGTTGTGCATCTTGAAGAGCCGGAAAGGCAGTTAGACAAATACATAAAGTATGTAATATTGAATTCCTGAAAGTGAGTCTGGAGGTTGTGGAATCAGTTCAGAGTTGAGATGTGAAGTTATTCACACCAGTTCAAGAGCCTGGTAGTTGTAGATTAAACTGTTCCTGAACCCGGTGGTGTGGGCCCTGAGGCTTCTGTACCTCCTGCCCAATTGTGGAGCAGAAGACAGCAGGGCCTGGATGGTGGGTGCTACTCTCTTGCAGCAACTCCTTTGACAGAAGAGCAGAGCCAGGGAACTACCTGTGGATGTCATAAGGTGGGGATCAAGAGCAGACCGAAATGCAAGACACAGACACTGAAGTACTAGGGAAAGGACTAGGTGTGTCAAGAAAGCAAGGGAATTGGGGAAGAGACAACGCTGGACAAGACACAGGCCCTGGGCTAGGACTCAACTGGGAAAGCAGGATCTGGACAAGGAACTTGGAACCTGGACAAGGACTCCGAACCAGAGACTGGACGGGGACCCAGAACCTGGCTCTCGACTCAGACTCCGACTCCAGATCTAGGCAAGGACAAGATGCGGCAAGGCAACAGGACTGGACATGGGGGCAGGGCGCAGGGCTCCAGGGCTGGACGAGGACATGAAGCTCAGACTTGGTCGAGTGAGAGCAGGAACACAGAGCTGGGACCCCTCCTTGGGAACAGGACATAGGGCCAGAACTCATACACAGAAAGCTGCACACGACAAGACAGCTCCCAACGCTAGGTAGCAGCAAACGGCCAAACCTACCTAGCGAAGGCGTGGACACAAAGAGACAGTTCCAAACAATGAAAGACGGTTCCTTATCTGGACACAGCCAGGCTCCGGTCTTGTTCCCGTAGTAGAACTTAGCAGTGCGAATGGGCGAGGATCCAGGCAAGAGGGTAGTAGGCAAAAAGGGAAGGGAACAGTCCAGCCTCAGGGTAACAGCAAAGACAGCCCATCTTACCCAACAGAGACAAGGACAGGGAGGGACAGACAGATCCAACCACAGGGTAACAACAAAAAATAGCCTGACTTACCCCACAGAGACAAGGACAGGATACGGACAAGAAAAACCAGCAACCACACTCAAACCCAGGCCACTTATATTCCAGCCCCAATATGAGAATCAGGTGCCTGTGATTAAGCCCAACTGAAACAATGGACAGACAGAAGACCTGGAGTCCGGAGTCCATGGACCGGGCATGAACCGGAATGCAGATTTTACGGACCGGACCATGACAGCGGAATGCTTCCTCTGTGCACTGTACAGGTCCCTGGGGTTAGGAAGGGTTTACAGTTTAGCCTTCGGGAAGATGAGGTGTGTGTGTGTGTGTGTGTGTGTGTGTGTGTGTGTGTGTGTGTGTGTGTGTGTGTGTGTGTGTGTGTGTGTGTGTGTGTGTGTGTGTGTGTGTGTGTGTGTGTGTGTGCATTGTCACACCTCAGGTAAGGACTGAACAGGCAGGAAGGGAATGGATGGCAGACAAGAGGGTAGCAGGTGATGGAACAATCCCTGTGGCCACCCCCACCACCCACTTCCCCTCCCCCACAGATACAAGGCTTTGCATGTTAGTTGTTTAGCAGGAAAGGCGGCATGGCATAGATCCTGTCATTAACAGTGTCTATGAGCGTACTAGAAGGAATTGTCGAGTGAGAGAGGTTCCCTTTGTTAGGGGACAAGACTGCACACTCTAGGAGAGAGGGTCAGTTGCCATTGCTGGGGTTTAGAGCAGTGCAGGATATTGTGGGGTGAGGAGAGAGAGCAGCCGTTTTGAATCAGAATCCGGTTTGTTCCTACATGAATCGCAATCTGTTGTTCAGCAGCAGCAGCAGTCCAGCCCAGATACATAGATTACAAAATAAATAAACAGAGGTTGAGTTCATGGGTCCAACATACATAATAATAATGTCTGTAAGATATAGTAATTATATATCATAGTAAGCATGTACTATGAGAGAGATAAAACCAGTGAAACCAATAGTGGAGGGGAAGAGGATGTACTTCAATCATTGAGTGTGGGTCTTCAGGGTCCTGTACCTACTCCACAATTGTAGTAATGAGACTAGTAATGCCCTGGATGGTGAGTGTCCATAATGAGGGAGAAGGAGATGGAGGGAGATGTCCAGGTCTCTGATATGTTTTAATTGTAAAGTCAGGAAGCTCAGGAATCAGGTTTTTTGCCACCGATCTCGATGACATGGAATTTTTTACCTTAAGGCAGCAGTATCACGCTAACACACAAAATTACTGTAATTACACAAAAACAAACAGAGCAAACAAAAGGGAGTAATGAGGGTTGGTAGCATTTCCTGGTTTGTGGAATGTTCAGCAATCTGATGGTGGAGGGGAAGAAGCTGTTCCTAAATCGTTGAGTGTGTGTCTTTAGGCTTCTGGACCTTCCTGACTCAATAGCCAATGGTTGTGGTCACTGCCATGAGCCAGAAAAATATGAAGTGATTCTCTAACCCGAATGCAGGGCGTTAGCAGATACGTTCAATGTAACATGGCAATCTTAGACCATAAGAAATGGAACACAATTAGGCTATTCAGCCCTTCAAGGCTGCTCCATCATGCCATCATGACCAATCCATTTCCCTCACAACCTCATTCTCCTGCCTTCTCCCTCTAAACTTCCACACCCTGACTAATCAAGAACCTATCAACCTACACCTTAAATACACCCAATGACCTGGCCTCCACAGCCAACTGTGGAACGAATACCACAGATTCACCACTTTGGCTAAAGAAATTCTTTGTTCTCTCTGTCCTAAATAGACATTCCTCTATTCTGAGGCTGCATGCTGTAGTCCCATTATAGAAAGCATCCTTTCCACATTAACTCTACCTAGGCCTTTCAATTTTCCATGGATTTCAATGAGATCTCCCTCTCATTCTTCTAAATTACAGTGAGCACAGGCCCAGAGCCATCAAATACTTCTCATGCAATAACCCTTTCATTCCCAGAATCATTTTTGTGATTCTCCTCTGAACCCTCTCCAGTGTCAGCATTCTGAGGTAAGGGGCCCAGAACAACTTACAATACTCCAAGTACAGTCTGACCATTGTCTTATAAAGCCTCAGCATTACATTCTTACTCTTACACTCTCAAAATGAATGCTAACATTGCATTTTGCTTTCCTCACAACAGTCTCAACCTGCAAACTAATCTTTAGGGAATCCTGCACAGGGACTCCTAAGTCCCTTTGCCTCAGATTTTTGAATTTTCTGCTCATTTAGAAAATAGTCTATGCTTTTACTTCTTCTACTGAAGAGCATGACCATACACTTTCCGACACTGTATTCCATCTTCCTCTTCTTTATCCTTTCTCCTGATCTGTCTAAATCTTTCTGCAGCCTCTCTGCTTCTTCAGCACTACTTGCCCCCCACATTTCAGATTGCCCACAAAGTCATCAATTCTGTCATCCAACTCATTGACATATAAAGTAAAAAGAAGCAGCTGTAACACATACCTCTGCCGAACAGCATGAGTCACTGGTGGCCAATTAGAAAAGGCTCCCTCTATTTCCAATCTTTGCCTTTTGCCAATCAGCCACTGCTGTATCCATGCTGGTATCATTCCTGTAATACCATGGTTCTTATCTTATTAAGCAGCTTCATGTGTGGCACCTTCTCAAAGGCCTTCTGAAAATTGAAGTACACAACATCCCCTAATTCTCCTTTGTCTATCCTGCTTGTTATTTCTTCAAAGAAGTCCAACAGATTTTCAGGTAAGATTTTCCCTTGAGGAAAACATGCTGACTATGGCCTATTTTATCATGTGCCTCCAAATACCCTGAAGCCACATCCTTAACAATCAACTCCAACATCTTCCCAACCACTGAGGTCAGACTAACTGCCCTGTAATTTCCTTTCTTCTGCTTCTCTCCTTTCTTGAAGAATGAAGTGACATTTACAATTTTCCATTCCTCCAAACCCTTCCAAAATCTATTGATTGTTGAAAAATCATTACCAATGCCTCCACAATCTCTTCAACTACCTCTTTCAGAGCCCAGGGGTGTTGTCCATCTGATCCAGGTGACTTACCTACTTTCAGACATTTCAGCTTCCCAAGTAATGGTAACTTCACACACTTCTGCCCCCTGACACTCTTGAACTTCCGGTATACTGCTGGTGTCTTCCACAGAGAAGATAGATACAGTGAAGACTTATGTAATTCATCCACCCTATCCTTGTCCCCCATTACAACCTCTTCATCATCATTTTCCAGCAGTCCAATATCTACTCTCACCTCTCTTTTTCTCTTTATATTTTTGAAAAAATCTTTTGGTATCCTCTTTGATATTATTGGCTAGCTTATCTTCATATTTAATCTTTTCCTTCCTTATGGCTTTATTTAGTTGCCTTCTGTTGGTTTTTCAAAGTTTCCCAATCCATAGGAGCAGAATTAGGCCATTTGGCTCATCGACTCTGCTCTGCCATTTTGTCATGGCTGATCCAATTTTTCTCTGTAGCCTCAATCTCCTGCCTTCTCCCCATATCCCATCATGCCTTGACTAATCAAGAATCTATCAACCTTTGCCTTAACTATACAGTACATAAAGACTTGGCTCCCACAGCTGCCTAAAGCAACAGATTCTACAGATTCACCACTAAAGAAATTCCTCCTCATTTCCATTTTAAAACTATGCCTCTTTATTCTGAAGCTGTGTCCTCTGGACTTAGACTCTCCCACTATAGGAAACATCCTCTCCACATCAACTCTGTCAGGGCCTTTCACCATTCCATAGGTTTCAATTTAGTCACCCGTCAGTCTTCTGAATTCCAGTGAATACAAGCCCAGAGCCATCAAATGTTTTTCATACGAAAATCTGTTTAATTCTGGAATCATTTTTGTGAACCTCCTTTGAACCCCCTACAGTGTCAGCACATCATTTCTAAGGCTGTTCACAACACTCCAAGCAAGGCTTCACCAGTGCTTTATAAAGTCTCAACATTAAATCCTTGCTTTTATAATCTGTCCCTCTTGAAATGAATGCTAACATTGCATTTGCTTTCCTCACCACAGACTCAACCTGCAAATTAACCATTAGGGAATCCTGCACAAGAACTCCCAAGTCCCTTTGCACATCAGATCTTTGCATTTTCTCTCCATTTAGAAAATAGTCAACCCTTTTATTTATTCTACCAAAGTTCATGACCACACACTTCCTGACAAGGTATTCCATCTGTCATTTATTTGCCCATTCTCCTAATCTGTCTAAATCCTTCTGTGGCCTCTCTACTTCCTCAGTTCCTGCAGGTTTGACGGGAACAAACGTAACCCCATGAAGGTGGAGGAGAAAGAAACAGAAAGTTATTGTGGGGTAAATGCTGGAATGAACAGATAGTTCCAATGTAACATTTATGAAACAAAAGCCTACGTAACAAATGCACAAGTTTTTTTTGCAGGATGTGAGAGGTGGACAAGGGAAAGAGAATCAGTGAAGTTGTGCATTCGAACTTTTGGAAGGATTTTCATAAGGTTGGTAGGGTGGTAGAGAGGTGTGCAGCGTGCTTTCCTTCATTAGTTGAGGCATTGAGTTCAAGAGTCAAGAAGTTATGTTGCAACTTTATAAAAGTGTAGTGAGCCTGCATTTGGAGTATAGCATCCATTTCTGGTCACTCCATTACAGAAATTATTTGGAGACTTTGCAGAGGGTGCAGATGAGGTTTCACCAGGATGTTGTCTGAATTAGAGGGCATGAGCTAGAAGGAAAGGTGGGATAAATTTGTGTGTATTTTATTTATTTAGAGATGCAGCACAGAACAAGCCGTCCTGGCCCAATGTGATGCTTCACCCAGCAACTCGCCTAATCACAGGACAATTACCATGTGGTGTCTCTAAATAAAATTAAACTATATAAAGTCTAGAGGCATGGAGAGTTGGCTGACAGACAGGAAACAAAGAGCAGGAATAATTGTTTTATTTCTGAGTGGAGTGCAGTGATTAGTGGGTGTTCAGGTGATCAGTATTTAGATTCCAGTTATCACTGAGTTGGTTGGGGAACATGTGGTCTCCCTAAGTTTGTAGATGACACAAGCTAGGAAAAAAATCACTTGCAATACCAGAGGAAACAACACACTGGACCATTGCTACACCACCATCAAGAATGCTTACCGTGCTATTCCTCACCCTCACTTCGGGAAGTCTGATCACCTGGCTATACTTCTACTCCCGGAGGATACGCAGAGACTGAAGACTGCAGCACCAGTAGAGAGGACCAAGAAGGTATGGACAAGGGAAGCACAGGAGCACCTACGGGACTGTTTTGAGTCGGTGGACTGGACTGTATTCAGGGATTCATCTTCGAACCTGGATGAGTATGCTGCAGTTGTTACTGACTTCATTAAAATCTGTGTGGATGAGTGTGTGCCCTCAAAGACTTACTGTACATTCCCAAACCAAAAGCCGTGGATGAACCAGGAGGTACGTCGTCTACTGAAGGCTAGATCTGTGGCATTCAAGTCTGGTGATCCAGGCCTGTACCAGTAAACCAGGTATGATTTGTGGAAGGCTACTTCAAGGGCAAAGATACAATTTTGAACGAGGTTGGAGGCGACATCGGATGTACGACAATTCTGGCAGAGTCTGCAAGACATTACTTCCTACAAAGCTAGACATAATAGCATGAATGGCAGCACTGCTTCACTACCAGAGGAACTCAATGCCTTTTATGTACACTTTGAGAGGGAGAACACAACTGCAGCTGTGAAGATCCCTGCTGCACCTGATGACCCTGTGATCTCTGCCTCAGAGGCCGATGTTAGGCTGTCTTTAAAGAGAGTGAGCCCTTGCAAGGCGGAAGGTCCCGATGGAGTACCTGGTAAGACTCTGAAAACCTGTGCCAACCAACTAGCGAGAGTATTCAAGGATATTTTCAACCTCTCACTGCGATGAGCGGAAGTTCCCACTTGCTTCAAAAAGGCAACAGTTATACCAGTGCCTAAGAAAAATAATGTGAGCTGCCTTAATGACTATCGCCCGGTAGCACTCACATCAACAGTGATGAAATGCTTTGAGAGGTTGGTAATGGCTAGTCCGAAGTCCTGCCTCAGCAAGGACCAGGACCCATTGCAATTTGCCCATCGCCACAATAGGTCAACGGCAGATGCAATGTCAATGGCTCTCCACATGGTTTTAGACCACCTGGACAATACAAACACCTATGTCAGGATGCTGTTCATTGACTTCCTAACTGGAAGACCCCAATCTGTGCGGATTGGTGATAATATCTCCTCCTCGCTGACGATCAACACCGGCGCACATCAAGGGTGTGTGCTTAGCCCACTGCTCTCCTCTCTCTATACCCATGGCTGTGTGGCTAGGCTTAGCTCAAATAACATCTATAAATTTGCTGATGATACAACCATTGTTGGTGGAATCTCAGATGGAGATAGGAGGGCGTACAGGAGTGAGATATACCAACTAGTGGAGTGGTGCAGCAGCAACAACCTGGCACTCAAGGTCAGTAAAACAAAAGAGCTGATTGTGGACTTCTGGAAGGGTAAGACGAAGGAACACATACCAATCCTCACAGAGGGATCAGAAGTGGAGAGAATGAGCAGCTTCAATATCCTGGGCACTAAGATCTCTAAGGATCTAACCTGGTCCCAACATATTGATGCAGTTATAAAGAAGGCAAGACAGCAGCTATACTTTATCAGGAGTTTTAGGAGATTTGGTATGTCAACAAATACACTCAAAAACTTCTATAGATGTACCATGAAGAGCATTCTGACAGCCTGGATTACTGTCTGGTATGGTGGGGGGGGGGGGGGGTGGGGGAGGCTACTGCACAGGACTGAAAGAAGCTGCAGAAGGTTGTAAATTTAGTTGGCTCCATCTTGGGTATTAACCTACAAAGTGCCCAGGACACCTTCAGGAAGCAGTGTCTCGGAAAGTTAGTGTCCATTATTAAGGACCTCTAGCACCCAGGGCATGCCTTTTTCTCACTGTTAGCATCAGGTAGGAGGTACAGAAGCCTGAAGGCACACACTCAGCGATTCAGGAACAGCTTCTTTCCCTCTGCCATCCGATTCCTAAATGGACATTGAACCCCACTTTTTTAATATACAGAGTTTCTGTTTTTTGGCACGATTTTTAATGTATTCAACATACATATACTTTATAAAGTATACGGAATAAGATTTATTTATTTATTATTTATTATTTTTCATTTTTTCTTCTATACTATGTATTGCATTGAACTGCTGCTACTAATTTAATAAATTTCATGTCACATGCTGGTCATAATAAACCTGATTCTGAATTGTACATCAGAGGCAGAGGCTGCAATGTGATCTAGTTTAAAATGGGTAAATGTGTTAGTTTGTATTGAGGCAGCTGGTCACCGACCGGAAAGGAGCTTCGTTGGAGCCGTTTAAAGAAAAAAGGGTAAATTCTGAGAAATTGTCTGCAGGGATAGAAGGAACAGCCAGATTCTGAAATTCAGATAATCCCCCTGTGCTGCATTGATGTGAAAGTTAGCCAGATCACTTCTGCCCAGTTCTTCTGATACAGAGAAATTCTTGCTGAGAGAGACTGAGATCTCACATCCCACCTCTGGTCTCCCCTCCCCCCACACGAAACTATCTGCTTTTCTAACAGGCTGTTGCTCCAGATTACAGCACCTGCAGTCTCTTCAATGTTCAAACTTCAAAGTACATTTACTATCCAAGTGCATATATGTCACCATATACAGCCCTGAGATTCACTTTCTTGTGGGCATACTCATAAAATCCAAGAAACATAAGAGAATCAATGAAAGACCTCACCCAACAGGACAGACAATCAATGTGCAAAAGACAACAAACTGCAAATACAAAAGAAAAATACTAAATAACTAAGTAACAGATATCTGAACATGAGATGAAGAGTACTTGGAAGTGAGTCCATAGGTTATGGGCACAGTTCATTGTTGGGTCAAGTGATGTTGAGTGAAGAATTCCCTACTGCTTCAAGAGCCTGAGGGGTGATAATTGTTGCTGAATCTGGTGATGTGGGTCCTGAGGCTCCTATGCCTTCCTCCTGACAGCAGCAGTGAGAAAGGAGCTTGCCTGGGTGGTGGGGTCCTTGATAATAGATGTTACTTTCCTGAGGCAGTGCTTCATGTAGGTGTGCTCAATGTGGGGATGGACTGGGCCATATCGACTGCTTTGAGTAGGCTTTTCTGTACAAGGGCTCTGGTGTTTCCATTCCAAGCCATGATGCAATCAGTCAATATAAAACATAGAACATAGAAATCTACAGCACATTACAGGCCCTTCAGCCCACAATGTTGTGCTGACCCTGTAACCTACTCTTAGAATTACTCTACTGCATAGCCCTCTATTTTTCTAAGCTCCATGCACCTATCTACAAGGCTCTTAAAAGACCCTATTGTATCCACCTCCATCACTGCCACCAGCATTGCATTCCACAGGCCCAGCACTCTCTGTGTGAAAAACTTACTCCTGACATCCCCTCTGTATATACTTCTAAGCACCTTAAAAATATGCCCCCTCGTGTTAGCCAGTTCAGCCCTGGAAAAAAGTCTCTGGCTATCCACACGATCAATGCCTTTCATCATCTTATACACCTCTATCAGGTCACCTCTCATCCTCCATCGCTCCAAGGAGAAAAGACCAAGTTCACTCAACCTATTCTCATAAGGCATGATCTCCAATCCAAGCAACATCCTTGTAAATCTCCTCTGCACTCTAACTATAGTATCCACATCCTTCCTGTAATGAGGTGACCAGAACTGAACACAGTACTCCAAGTGGGGTCTAACTAAGGCCTTATATAGCTATAACATTACCTTGCAGCTCTTGAACTCAATCCTATGGTTGATGAATGCCAA
Source organism: Hemitrygon akajei (assembly GCF_048418815.1). Taxonomy (NCBI): domain Eukaryota; kingdom Metazoa; phylum Chordata; class Chondrichthyes; order Myliobatiformes; family Dasyatidae; genus Hemitrygon; species Hemitrygon akajei. The sequence continues at coordinate 2,170,493 of NC_133139.1, read as the reverse complement.
CATACCATATGCCTTCATAACAACACTGTCAGCCTGTGCAGCTGCTTTGAGTGTCCTATAGACATTTACTCCAAGATCTCTCTGATCCCCCACGCTGCCAAGAGTCTTACCATTAATACTGTATTCTGTCTTCAAATTTGACTTACCAAAATGAACCACTTCACACTTATCTGTGTTGAACTCCACCTGCCACTTCTCACACCAGTTCTGCATCCTATTGATTCCTGCTGTAACCTCTGACAATCCTCCAGACTATCCACAACACCCCCAACCTTTGTGTCATCAGCAAACTTACTAACCCACCCTTCTACCTCTTCATTCAGGTCCTTTATAAAAATCACAAAATGGAGGGGTCCCAGAACAGATCCCTGCTGAACACCCACGGTCACCAACCTCCATGCAGAGTATGAACCATCTATAACCAGCCTTTGCCTACTGTGAGAAACCAACTCTGGATCCACAAAGCAAGGTCTTCTTGGAATCCATGCCTCCTTACATTCTGAATGAGCCTCACATAGGGAACCTTATCAAATGCCTTACTGAAATCCATTTACATCACATCCACTGCACTACCTTCATCAATGTATTTTGCTACATCCTCAAAGAATTCATTTAGGCTTGTAAGGCACGACCTGCCCTTGACAAAGCTATGTTGACTATCCTTAATCAGATCATGTCTCTCCAAATGCTCATCAATCCTGCCTTTCAGGATCTTCTTCAACAACTTGCCCACCACTGAAGTCAGACTTGCTGGTCTATAATTTCCTGGGCTATCTGTAATCCTTTTCTTGAACATATACAGCCCTCCAATCCTCTGGTACTTCTCCTGTCACTATTGATGATGCAAAGATCATCACCAAAGGCTCAGCAATCTCCTCCCTGGCTTCCCACCGTAGCCTGGGGTATATCTCATTTAGTCCTGGTGACTTATCTAACTTAATGCTTTTGAAAAGCACCAGCACATCCTCTTTCTTAGCGTCTATATGCTCAAGGATTTCAGTCCACCATAAGTCATCTCCACAATTGCCAAGGTCCTTTTCCCTGGTGAATACTGAAGGAAAGTATTCATTAAGTACCTCCACTACCTCCTCCGGCTCCATGCACACGTTTCCACTATTGCACCTGATTAGTCCTTTTCTCACACAGCTTATCCTCTTGCTCTTCACATACTTGTAGAGTGCCTTGGCGTTTTCCTTAATCCTGCCCACCAAGGCCTTTTCGTGGCCCCTTCTTGCTCTCCTAATTTCATTCTTAAACTCCTTCCTGGCAACCTTGTAATTTTCTAGAACTCTATCAGTACCTAGTTTCTTGAACCTTTCAGAAGCTTTTCTTTTCTTCTTAATGAGATTTTCCACATCCTTTGTACACCATGGTTCTTTTACCCTACCATCCTTTCCCTGCCTGAAAGGAACATACCTATGCAGAATGCCATGTAAATGTTCCCTGAACATTTGCCACATTTCTGCCATGCATTTCCCTGAGAATATCTGCTCCCAGTTTATGTTCCCAAGTTCCTGTCTAATAGCATCCTATTTCCCCACACTCCAATTAAATTTTTTTCCCCAAATTGTCTGCTCCTATCCCTTTCCAGTGCTATGGTGAAGGAAATAGAGTTGTGATCACTACCTCCAAAAGGGTCTCTCTCTGAGAGGTCTGACACTGACCAGGTTCATCCCCCTACACCAAATCAGGTTCAGCCTCCCGTCTAGTTAGTTGATCTACATATTGCATCACAAAACCTCCCTGAACACACCCAACAAGCTCCACCTCATCTAAACCCCTTGCTTTAAGGAGGTAGCAGTCAATATTAGGAAAGTTAAAATCTCCCATCATGACAACCCTATTATTATTGCACTGTTCCAGAATCTGCCTCTTTATCTGCTCCTTGATGTCCCTGTTACTATTGGGGGGTCTATAAAAACACCCCGTAGAGTTATTGACCCCTTCCTGTTTCTGACTTCCACCCTTAATGACTTAGTAGACAATCCCTCCATGACTTCCTCCTCTCTACGACACATCTATAGAAGCTTGTCAAAGTTTTAGATGTCATATCGTACCTATGCAAACTTCTAAGAAAGTAGAGGCGCTTCCATGCTTTCTTCGTAATTGCACTTATGTATAGGGCCCACAACAGGTCCTCTGAAAGGATAACACTGTGGAATATAAAGTTGCTGACCCTCTCCCGATGAGGACTGGCTCGTAGACTTCCAGTTTCCTCTTCCTGAAGTCAATAATCAGCTCCTTGGTCACGCTGACACTGGGGGTCCACTCCACCAAACTTTCAATCTCCCTTCTATATGCTGATTCATTGCCACCTTTTGTTTCGGCCAACGACACTGATCTTGTCAGCAAACTTGAATGTGGCATTGGAGCTGTGCTCAGCCCAGTCATACATGTAAAGCAAATAGAGCAGGGGACCGAGCACACAGCCTTGTGATGCGCCTGTGCTGAAGGAGATGTGGTGGTCAATCTGAACTGACCGGGGTCTGCAAGTGAGGAAACAAGAATCCAATTGCACAAGGGGGTATTGAGGCCAAGGTCTTGGAGCTTATTGATTCATTTTGAGGGGATGATGGTATTTAATGCTGAGCTGTAGGTGGCTACATTAGATTCTGCATTAACTACCCAGGGAAGCCTTGGGCTAGGAGTCAAATGGGAATAAATCAGATAATGAAAATAATCAAGGTACAATTGCTGGATTTTAGTGATTACATTTAGACCTTTGCTGACTGTTCATCTTTAGAAAAGAAAATAGGGATGTTGCACTGTTTGTGAAGGAGGTCACAGCTTCACTGGCTACATTAACATGGAGAAACAGAAAGGCTCCTCCATCACCAAAGGCTCTTCATGTGATTTAAAAAGAGGACAGCGATACCAAAATGTGTTAAGGATAACAATTTGAATTTTTAAATACATTTTTACACCTCAAGTGTCAGATAATCAACACCTTATGAATGTGGTGTGAGTGATAGAAGTGGGAAATGGCTCCTACATCAGTGTTAGCATCAAACTGCAGGAGGATAGAGCACCAGTTAACCCCGAGTAGCCTGAACCAGACCGGGACAAGTCAAGGGCTGGCTGTGAAGACACGAGATAAGGAGACAAAGGCAGTAACAAAGTCAAGCTGTGAAAAACTGATGTCAATTTGCCCAAGCTAGCCGAAGGTGAATTCAGAATCAGATTGAGAATTAGGTTTACATTCACCTTCAGAAAGAGATGCCCCTAAAAGGTGGCATCTGTCATTAAGGACCCCCATCAACCGGGGCATGCCTATCCGGTTTTACATAATATTTATTACATTCATTATAAATTACTATAATTGCACATTGCACATTTGAACAGAGATGTAACAAAGATTTTTACTCCTCATGTATATGAAGGATGTAAGAAATAAAGTCAATTCAATTCAATTCAATTCTTCGCATTGCTACCATCAAGGAGAAGGTTCAGGAGCCTGAAGACATACACTCAACTTTTCAGGGACAGCTTCTTCCCTTCCACCATCAGATTTCTGAATGGACAATGAACCCATGTGCACCAGTTTACAATTTTCTTTGCTCTCTTCTTGCACCAACTTAAGTTTTTACATATATTCCTTATTATAATTTATAGTTTAAAAATATTATGTTTTTCAATGTACTGCTGGTGCAAGACAACACATTTCACACCGTATGATGGTGATATTAAACATGATTCAGATTTTGATTCTGAAGTAGGTTTGTGATCACTGGCATATGTGGCTGTTATAAGAATCAGCCCTTGTAAGATTGATCAGAAATCCACTGTCTCGTAGACTGTGGTTTCTTTCTGGCCAACGTGGCCACTCTCAGGTTGGAGGTGTGACACCTCAGATTCCGTCTGGGTAACCTGCAACTAGACAGCATGAACATCAATTTCTCTAACTTCTGGTAATATCGCTTCCCTCCCTCTTCTCTCCTTTTCCATTGCCCATTCTGGCTCTCCTCTCCTTCCTTCTTTTCTCCTCATTTGCCCTCTGGAGCCAATCCACCTTCCCTTTCTCCTATGGTCCACTTTCCTCTTGCATCAAACTCCTTCACCTTCAGCCCTTTATCCACCAACCACCAATCATTTTATCCCTCTCCCCCACCCACCTGGCTTCACCTATCGCCTGCTAACTCGTACTCCTCCCTCACCCCACACCTTCTTATTCTGGTTTCTGCCCCCTTCCTTTCCAGTCCTGATGAAGAATCTCGGCCTGAAACGTCGACTGTTTATTCATTTCCATAGATGCTGCCTGACCTGCCGAGTTCCTCCAGCATTTTGTGTGTGTAGCTCTGGATTTCTAGCATTTGCAGAATCTCTGGTGCTCATGAAACTTGATGTTAGTGGCAATACATAAGCATTACTACAAATTCAAATAATAATAATGATAATGAATTTATTGCCATAGACGGCTGTGGAGGCCAATCATTGGGTATGTTTAAAGTAGAAGTTGATAGGTTCTAGATTAATTGGGATGTCGAAGGCAGGAGAATGGAGTTGAGAGGGATAATAAGTCAGCCATGATGGAATGACTGAGCAGACTCGATGAGCCAGATGGCCCAATTCTGCTGCTTTATCTTATGGTCTGAATATGATCTTACAACATATCAGTGCTTTGTGAAGTGCCTAGTTCTCCTGTGAGCCTAGGACAATGGCTCTGGAATAAGGTCCTCGGAAACCCAGGAATGGAAATCTGGCCTGCCTGATAAAGAAATGTTCTGGTTTTCAGTAAATAATTGGCTCTTAAGAGAGAGACAGTACAGTACTACACTGCTTATTGTTCACCTGTACAACACACTTCTGTATGTGCATTTTGAATTACTTTTATTTTCTGACTTATGGTGATATTTTGTTTTATGAGCTGTGTGTGATATATATTTTTAGTGGGTGCACCATGGTCTGGAGGAACATTGTTTCATTACAGTCAGATGATAATAAGCTTGAATTGAAAACTGGTGTCCCTAATGCAGCCAGAAAAGGGGACTGCAGAACCAGAGAAATTTTAGTCACAATTGGAGTCCATTCACCCCACTTTCAGACAAAGAAGGACTGTGCAACTCTGGGTGCATTGCCCTGCAGATGACTTTTCTACAAGTACACATCCAGGTATGACCATGGAGAGCATAGTACAGTCTATCCAACATGTGAAGACAGTCTCCGGCGGATTGAGCGGACGAGACCAGTGGAAGGTCCAACGGTCAAGAAGGCAGTCTCTGCAAGCGTCATGGAACGCGTACAGCACGACAAGACACAAAGGATGTCCTGGTCATCTACTGCGCCTAGTCCCATCCCCAGCTGTCTCGACTCTTGTCTTGCCACTGGATCCAGATGGGAATTGGGAAGAGAGAGTGAGGCTGACGCTGTGCAACTCTCCCTCACTTAAATCCAAATCAAGCGCTAGTCTCGACACCATCATCATCGTCATAATGGTGTTGAGGTCTTCATCGACGATAATGGATGAACAACCAACCATAGTACAGTACAGGCACTTCAGCCCACGGTGGCTGACCTTTTAACCTACTCCAAGATCAATATAACTCTTCACTCTCACAGAACCCCTTCATGTGCCAGTATTGTATTGTTTAAATGTGTGGCAGGCTCTTCTCCACCATTCTTTCAGGCAGTGACTTTTGACATGGGATGCCCCAGATGCTTTACAGCCAAGGAATGGGAAAAGTTCAAAATGCATTTATTAACAAAACTATTCAGGCAGATGCGACTCGTCAGCCGTGGTTGGTAGCTCATCTAAGAGAAGGAAAACTCTGATCTCAACCCTCCTCTGCCTTATGGCTATACCCACTCACGGGGAAGACTTTGGGAGTAAACCCTGAGGGAAAACTATGGAGCTAGAGTCCGTAAGGCAGACCTACATTGAGTTCAGTGCTGACTGGGAACTCCCGCAATGACACTGGTGCCAAACTGTATCGGTCTCTGTTGTTTCTTTGGATTCATCAGCTGTGTAGAGAGGGGCAGCCTACCACATGGGCAACAGCTTGTTCTCCATATTGTATTGCCCTGCCTTGCATATCACCTAGACAGCTGGGATGAACATTCAAGCTCGACCATATTCAATGTTGAAATTGACCTTCTTGCAGGCAGCCACAAAACTAAGAAACACAATAGAAAATCCCCACACAACAAAGACAGTTAAACGTTCAACATGCAGAAGAAGTTGTGCAAACAATAAAAACGTCAACTAATAATACACAGAACAAGTTCCTGACGGTGAGTCCGCAGCACAGCTTGGAAAGCTGGTGTAACAAAACGCCCTGCTCTCAAGGCAGTGGCACTGCCGTTTGCTGGGTGCTGGTCGGGGGCCATGCTGGGCTGGGGGGGAGGGGAGGTAGAGGAGGGTGATCGGTCTGGAGCTCGGGGTGGGGTTGGAGCCAATCCGCTCCACTCCCTGACTGTCTCTCCTGTAGCAAAACCACTTCACTTTACAATGGACTGCCCACAGGAAGGAATCATTGAGTAGAACAACAAACACACATCACACACACAGATACACACACACACACACACATCACACACACACAGATACACACACACACATACACACAGATACACACACACACACACACACACACAGTTACACACATTACACACACACACAGTTACACACACACATTACACACACACACAGAGTTACACACATATACAGATACACAGACACACATACATATACGCAGACACACACACAGATACACACAAAACACAGTTACACGCATACACACACACAGTTACACGCATACACGCATACACACAGACAGATACACACAAAACACAGTTACACGCATACACACACACACACACATCACACACACACAGATACACACACACACACACAGATACACACACACACACACACAGAGTTACACACATATACAGATACACAGACACACATACATATACGCAGACACACACAAAACACAGTTACACGCATACACACACAGTTACACGCATACACACACACACAGATACACAGTTACACACACACACACACACACACACACACACACACACACACACACACACTCACACACACAGTTACACACACACACACACACACAGTTACACACACACACACAGTTACACGCATACACACACACACACACAGTTACACACACACACACACACACACACACACACACACACACACACACACACACACGCATACACACACACACACACACACACACACACACACACACACAGTCAGTGACAATCAAGCCGTCTCCAGGCTGAGATCTCTGTAAATAAGCCCGTTTATTCATTCAGCACTAAACTGTGTGTACGACCCCAGTTCGCCCCGGGAGGAGCGATGCAGAAACGTGGCCCTGTCCCGGGTAGAAAGGAGAGAGCAGGTGTGGTGCGCCTCGGTTAGATCAGAACTGGATATTAATTAGCAGCCACGGGAGTCTAGACATGATATGTATAAATAATGCCTCGTTATCATCACCGAGGCACTGCTTCGCGATTCTGAAGCCTCGAGTGGCCTTATCATTCTTGCCCGGGGGACTGGGATCTGCCTGGGGCGGCGGGGGATAAAACCTGCCAACACCCATCAGGATTACTCCCAAACTGTAGTGGGGAGAGGGTTGGACAGAAGTGGGCGAAGAGCGAGTACCAGGGCTTTTCTGCATGGTGTATGGTGTGTGAAGGCGGGGGAGGGAGGCTGGCAGGTACAGGTTCCGCCAAACTGGTGAAAGGGCTGAAGATGCAGCAAGAGACGCAGGGAGAGGGAGAGAGGAGAGGGAGAGGGAGAGGGAGAGAGGAGAGAGGGAGAGGGAGAGAGGAGAGGCAGAGAGGAGAGAGGAGAGGGAGAGAGGAGAGGCAGAGAGGAGGGGTAAGGGAGAGGGAGAGAGGAGGGGTAAGGGAGAGGGAGAGAGAGAGAGAGGAGAGAGGAGAGAGGAGAGGGAGAGAGGAGAGAGGGAGAGAGGAGAGGCAGAGAGGAGAGAGGGAGAGAGGAGAGGCAGAGAGGAGAGGGAGAGAGGAGAGAGGAGAGAGGGAGAGGGAGAGAGGAGAGGCAGAGAGGAGGGGTAAGGGAGAGGGAGAGAGGAGGGGTAAGGGAGAGGGAGAGAGAGAGAGGAGAGAGGAGAGAGGGAGAGACGAGGAGGGGAGAGGGAGAGAGGAGAGAGGGAGAGGAGAGGGAGAGACGGGGAGGGGAGAGGGAGACGGGGAGGGGAGAGAGGAGGGGTAAGGGAGAGGGAGAGAGCAAAGGGGAGAGGGAGAAGAGGGGGAGGGGAGAGGGAGAGAGCAAAGGGAAGGAGGAGGGGAGAGGCAGAGGGAGAGAGGAGGAGGAGGAGAGGGGAGAGGGGAAGGGGAGGCGAGAGAGGAGGGGTAAGGGAGAGGGAGAGGGTGAAGGGAAGGAGGAGGGGTGAGGGAGAGGGAGAAGAGGGGGAGGGGAGAAGGAGAGGGACAGAGAAGGAGGAGAGGGGAAGGGGAAGAGGGAGAGGGGAGACAGAAAAAGAAGATAGGATAAAGGAGGAAGGGAGCAGATATAGGAGAAAGTCAGAAAGATAGAGAGATAGAGAGGGAATTTGAAACTGGAAGAATGAGATCAGCAACACCAAGAGCCTGATGTCCAGTGTGCAGTTCACTTCAGAACCATGGCGTGAGTATTTTCAAGTTGGGTGCGAAGAGTCAAGGTGATCGCAGGGAACTGATTCTGTGCCCAGTAAACCTGGGAACCCACTGACTGTCTGTTGCTCTGGGGGTGTCCACTGCTAGTCGCCAGTGGACACCAGTTCCATCCCTGAGGGCAGCACCTAACACATAGCACTGACCCCCAACTCTTCCCCATGCCCGTTCACTGCACGCCACTCGCCTCTCCCTTGGAGATGCCAACCTTCACCCATTTCCAGCCAATCAAACCCTTCGCCCAGCTGGGCTTCCTGATGTGGCATTCCCACCTCCCACACTTTTCTCACCCCCTCACCTGTCCTGACCCCTCTCCATGGGCATCTGCTCACCACTGACCTGTCTCCTTGTGACCAAGCTACATGGCCAGATGGTACACACAGGAGATGTTGCAGATCGTGTAACCACAAACCAAACACTGGAGGAACTCAGCAGGTCAGGCAGCACCTTTGGAGTGAAATAAAGTCAAAGTTCAAAGTAAATTTATTATCAAATTACATACATGGCACCATATACAACCCTGAGATTCATTTTCCTGCAGGATTCACAGTAAATTCAATAAACACAATAGAATCAATGAAAGACCACAGGCAACAGGACGGACAAGCAACCAATATGCAAAAGACAATAAATTGTGCAAGTACACAAAGAAAGAACAGATAAATAATAATAATAATAATAATAATAATAATAATAATAATAATAATAATAATAGTAGTAATAGGAAGAAGAAGAGGAAGCACAAGAACAATAATGTGTCAAATATCTGGCTCAGTGTTGGAAAATTCTTCCCAGAAACAGGGTGGTTCCTGCTGGCAATACAGGTCCAAGGGTCAAAGGAACATTATTATCAAAGTACATATAAGGGACCATGTACAACGCTGAGCATTCTCAATCAATCCATAATAGAATAATAACCATTACAGAATCGATGAAAGACTGCCCAACTGGGCATTCAACCAATGTGCAAATGACAACAAACTGCGCAATTAGAAATGAAAGGAATAATAATAAATAAACAAGCAATAAATATTGAGAATATGAGATGAAGAGTCCTTGAAAGTGAGTCCATAGGTTGTGGGAACAGTTCAGTGATGGGGCGAATGAAGTTTGCCCCTTTGGTTCGGGAATCTGATGATAACTGTTCCTGAACCTAGTGTTGAGGGTCCTGAGGCTCCTGTACCTCCTTCCTGATGGCAGCAGTGAGAAACAAAGCCTGGTCTGGATGGTGGAGGTTCCTGATGATGGATCCTGTGACAACACTCCTTGCAGACGTGTTCAGTGGTGACCAATAAAGAGTTGATGGTTCCGACCAAGACCCTTTGTCAGGACCAGATGTTACAGCTTTGTGATGTGTGAAAGAAAATTTACTGCTAGTTTGGGAAGAAGATTCGTGATGGGAGGGGCCACCTATATTCCCAATAAGGTAAAAAGCCCGTGTGGCTAAGGAGATGGTGCAGGAGGAGGTCATCAGATATTTTGGATCATTGGGCTCTCTTCCAGGGAATCTGAGACCTATACAGAAAGGAAGGATTGTTCCTGAATGGGAGGGGCCCATCAAATAAGAAAACTGGAGATGAGTTGCACATAAAGTAGATGATCAGACTGGCCCAGTGTCTGAGGGAAGTAAAGGAGAAGATTACAGAGGCCCTGGCCAGGGCCACAGAAACATCTGTAGATTCAGGAGAAGTCCCCGAGACGTGGGAACAGCTTCTTCCAGTCTTCTTCACATCAGAGTGCAGAGATCAGTCGACAGACCGGCCAGCTAAACCTCACGACTGGAGAAAGTTCCAGAAGCAATAATCAGAGACTGGATTAGCAGAAACTTGCACAAATTTGGTTTGATTAAAGAAAACCAGCAGGGATTTGTTAAAGACAAATTTCACAGAACAAATAACACAGACTACTAAATAGCTCACTGGCACAATAAAATGGACAGCCTCACAATCTACCTTGTTAACATCTTGCAGCTTAATGTTTACCTGTACTGCACTTTCTCTGCAACTGTTACGCTTTAATCTGCCTTCTGTTATTGTTCGCCTCTGCGACTTCAATCAATGGTGTCTAAGGCTCTCGCCTCGTGTTACTTTAGGAGAAATAACACTTCATTTCCCATCCCATAGCCTCTATTACCAGCATGACTCTGGGAACATTATCCCCTTCTGAGATAGAGGAATTTCCTGAGCCTCAACTCTATCCAACAATGTGACCGAACACAGACAGTCAAGGAGCTGAAATGACAGAACCATCCCTGGACAAAGACAGTGGGTCTTTACAGACGAAACATTTAAAAGGGATCCAATTCACCCCGAATATGCCTTGTTCTCATTGTTCTGATCAGGAGGGAGGTACAGAAACCTGAATAAACGCACTCAGCAATTCAGAAACAGCTTCTTCCCCTTTGCCATACGATTCCTAAATGGACGTTCACCCATGAAGACTACCTCACATTTTAAATATATATTATTTCTGTCTGCACTATCTTTAATCTATTTAATGTACGTATATATACTTAATGCAATTGATTGTTTTATGTATTTATTTTTCTTTCCATATTATCATGTATTGCTGCTGCTATCAAATTTCACGACACATGCCGGAGATAATAAACCTGATTCTGATTCTGAATTCCTGAGAGATATTAACTGCTGTGCTCAGAGGTTCCGGGTTAGGGCTGGGTGAAGGAACGGCGGTGCGCAGGGACACCTGGTGGTGAACACACGCATTGGCAGCTGCTGCGCTCTGTAGCCGCCCTTCAAAGTTCAAAGTAAATTTATTATCAAAGTATATACAGTATATGTCACCATATACTACCCTATGATTCATTTTCTTGCAGGCATTTACAGTAGAATAAAATGGGAGGGTGAGCAACCACAGGTCGTCGTCCACGTCAGTATCAATGACTTGGGTAGGAGTGGTGTGGAGGTCATGCAAAGTGGGTTCGGGGAGTTAGGTGCTAAGTTAAAGGACCTCCAGGTTTGTGATCTTGGGATTGCTACCTCCGCCACGTGCTAGTAAGGCCTGAACTAGGAATCATGCAGTTTAACATGTGGCTAAGGAGTTGGTGTAGGAGTTTTGGATCAAAGGGCTCATTTCTGGGGAAGGTGGGACCTGTACAGAAGGGATGGTGTGATCATAAGACCATAAGATATAGGAGCAGATTTAGGCCATTGAGTCTGCTCCACCATTTTATCATGGCTGATCCATTTTTTCTTCTCAACTGCTTTCTCCCCATATCCCTTCATACCCTGATCAATCAAGAATTTATCAACATTTGCCTTAAATATACATAAACATTTGGTCTCCACAGCTGCCTGTAGCAATGATTTCCACAGATTCACCACTCTGTGGCTAAAGATATTCCTCCTTATCTCTGTTCTAAAAGGACGCCCCTCTATTCTGGGGCTGTCTCCTCGGGTCCTGTAGGAAACATTCTCTCCACATCAACTCTATCAAGGTCTTACACCATTTGATAGCTTTCAATTAGGTTACCCCCTTATTCTTCTGAATTCTGGTGAATACAGCCCCTGAGCCGTCAAACACTCTTCAAAGCCGTTCAATCCTGGAATAATTTTTGTGAGCCTCCTCTGAACCCTCCCCAGTGTCAGCACGTTGTTTCTGAGAAAAGGGGCCCAAACTGCTCACAACACTCCAAGTGAGGCCTCACCAGTGTTTTATAAAACCTCAACATTACATCCTTGCTTTTATATCCTCTTGAAATGAATGCTAACATCACATTTGCCTTTCTCACCACAAACTCAACCTGCATATTAACCTTCAGGGAATACTGCCCAAGGGCTCCCAAGTCCCTTTGTGCCTCAGAGTTTTGTATTTTCTCTCCATTTAGAAAATAGCGTAGCCTTTTATTTCTTCTACCAAATTGTATGACCATACCTTTCCCGACACTGTATTCCATTTGCCACTGCTTTGCCCCTTTGCCTCCTTTTTGTACCTGAACTGGAAGGCACTAGCGGGAAGGTTTGCTAGTTACATATGAGGTGGGGGAGGGTTAAACTAGATTTACAGAGGGATGGGAACCAGAGTGCCAGAACAGACAGAGGAGTGGTTGTGGAGAAAGGTGTTGTTAAGGCTACATACAAAGTCATGAATCAAAAGGTTGAGCATGGTGGGACTAATGTTCTGAGCTGGATATATTTCAATGTGAGGAGTATTGTAGGAAAGGGCATGGATCAGCATGTGGAATCATGACATTCTAGCCGATAGTGAGACTTGGGTGCAGGAAGAGCAGGACTGGCTGCTCAGTGTCTGGGGTTCCGTTGTTTTAGACGGGATAGAGCAGAAGGCATTAAGATGGATTGATAGATACCTCATTGATCCCAAAGGAAATTACAGTGTCACAGTAGCATCACAAGTGCACAGGTATACAAATACCGGTAATAGAAGTAGAAAGAATAAAAATTAAGTTATCTCAAACAGTCTAACAGGAGGGGGTCATCACTTCCCGTGCTATAGGTTGACTCATTATAGAGCCTAATGGCCAAGGGTAAGAATGACCTCATACAGCACTCTTTGCAGCCGTGCAGTTGTCTTAGTCTATTATTAAAAGTGCTCCTCTGTTCAGCCAAGGTGGCTTGCAGAGGGTGAGAAACATTGTCCAGAATTACCAGGATTTTCCTTAGGGTCCTTTGTTCTACCACAGCCTCCAGTGTGTCCAGTTCGACTCCTATAACAGAGCCAGCCTTTCCATTCAGTTTACTGAGCCTGTTGGCATCACCCCTGTTGATGACATTGCCCCAGCACACCACCGCATAGAAGATTGTACTCGTGACAATGGTAGAACATGTGAAGGAGAGACCTGCATACTCCAAAGGACCTCAGTCTGCCCAGGAAGTAGAGGTGACTTCTTGTACACAGCCTCTATTTTGGTGCACCACTCAAGTCTGTCATCCAGGTGCGCCCCCAGATACCTGTAGGTCCCCACCACATCCACGTCTTCACAATCAATAGTAACAGGAAGCAGTGCAGGCTTAGTCTTCCTAAAGTCCATCACCATCTCCTTTGTCTTACAGATGTTGAGCTGCAGATAATTCAGTTTGCATCATTTGATGAAGTCCTCAACCAGGGCCCTGTATTCATCCTCCTGTTCTCCCTTTATACACCCAACTATTGCTGAGTCATCAGAGAATTTCTGCAGGTGACATGACTCAGTGTTGTATCTGAAGTCCGAGGGATACAGGGTAAACCGGAAGGGAGCCGATAGAGTCCCATGTGGAGCCCCAGTGCTGTTTATAACCATGTCTGATACACAGCTCTCAAGCTGCACAAACTGTGGTCTGCCAGTCAGGTACGATGGAGGTGCCAAACTGCATTGAACAGAGTTTCTCCCACAGCAATGAGGGCTGTAAGGTATTGAAGGCTCTTGAGAAATCAAAACAACATGAATCTCACAGTGCTGACTTGCTTATCCAGATGGGAGTAGGCTCTGTTCAGAAGGCAGATGACAGCATTGTCGACTCCAATGTGCACCTGGTAAGCAAACTGCAGGGGGTCCAAGGCTGATCTGACCAGGGGTCGGAGGTGAAACAGGACCAGCCTCTCTAGGGTCTTCATGATGTGTGAGGTCAGGGCCAATGGACAGTAGTCTTCAAGACTTATGGTTGGACCTTCTGGGATACTGGGACCACACATGATGTTTTTCACAGTCAGGACCCTTTCCAGGCTGAGGCTCAGATTGAAAATGCACTGGAGAACTCCACACAGCTGCTCAGCACACTCCTTTGGGACCTGGGGGTTCACCCCATCTGGTCCCAATGCTTTGCCGTGTCTGAGTTTCCCCAGAACACTTCTCACCTGCTCAGTAGTGAAGGTGAGCTGGTGGGAGGTGGGGGCAGGGGAAGTGAAGATTGGGGCAATAGCAGTTGGCATAAGGAGGTGTGGATTGTAGGTGCAGGGCGAGGAGCAGATGTAGACAGTGGTAGGCTGTGTTGTTCATTTATGTGTTGAACTGGAGGGGGGAAGGAGGAAGGGAGGCATTGGGGCTGAGGGAGTATTGAGTGCCTCGGCATCTGGACCGGTGGTAAACGAGGAGGGGTGCATTACTGGCCAGGGAAAATGTCACGGCAGTGCTCAGACAGGATGGCCTGGAGAGGTTGTCTAGTGAGGCTTTGTGGGTGGAACTGAGGAATAAGAAAAGAATGACCACGTTAATGGGGCGATATTACAGACCACCCGCTATTTCAGCAAAAAAGCATCAGCACCACCACCCATTACGCCTCCAAGAAAGACTATGATCTGCAGTACAGTAAAACTAATTGTTGACCCAACCAATTTGACATGCCAGAGGTTCTCTCTCTCCTTAATAAAGGGGCGAAGAGGTGTCGCACAGCAAGAGGGGAAGTCAACAAAAACAAAGAATTCCCTGATTTATTATGTTAAAGTCTACCGTGTCACTTTTTTCCAGTTCTCCAACTCAAGAATTGGGCGCAAACTTGCCCCCACCAATGAAAGAAAGAGAGAGGGAGAAAGAGAGTGGCTCAGCAAGTATAGGGACCTTCAACAGCTGATCCGCTGTTCCCAATATTCTGTTTTCTCCTGTAACACTTCAGTCAGCAGCATTGGCATAGAATCAGCTCATCCACAGGGCCACGAAGCTTCAGAACCTTGAAGGCACACTTGTCTTCTCGGCCATGCCTTCAGATATCAAAAAGCAGCTGGTTGGTGAGCCCTGGGAGTGAGAACCATCCCCATAAAGAACCAGAGTTTGCGTGCAGCTACACGTCAAGAGCACGGATAGAACCCATCTACCTTGAAAAGGAAAAATAGAGGCATTAAAGTTAGAAATCAAGCTGTTTCCACAGATGAGCTCGAAGAAGAACAGGTTTATGGAGCCTTGGTTTTCGAGAGATATTGATGCCTTGGTTATGACAAAGGAGGAGGTGCAGAGCAGGTACAGGCAAGCAGGAACAAATGAGTTACTTGAGGAGTATAAGAAATGCAAGAGAACACTTAAGAAGGAAATCAGGATTAAAAGGAGACATGAGTTTGCTCTAGCGGACAAGGTGAAGGAGAATCTTAAGGGCTTCTACAAATATAATAAGAACAAAAGATAGATAGATAGATAGATAGATAGATAGATAGATAGATAGATAGATAGATAGATAGATAGATAGATAGATAGATAGATAGATACTTTATTCATCCCCATGGGGAAATTCAACTTTTTTCCAATGTCCCATACACTTGTTGTAGCAAAACTAATTACATACAATACTTAACTCAGTAAAAAATATGATATGCATCTAAATCACTATCTCAAAAAGCATTAATAATAGCTTTTAAAAAGTTCTTAAGTCCTGGCGGTAGAATTGTAAAGCCTAATGGCATTGGGGAGTATTGACCTCTTCATCCTGTCTGAGGAGCATTGCATCGATAGTAACCTGTCGCTGAAACTGCTTCTCTGTCTCTGGATGGTGCTATGTAGAGGATGTTCAGAGTTTTCCATAATTGACCGTAGCCTACTCAGCGCCCTTCGCTCAGCTACCGATGTTAAACTCTCCAGTACTTTGCCCACGACAGAGCCCGCCTTCCTTACCAGCTTATTAAGACGTGAGGCGTCCCTCTTCTTAATGCTTCCTCCCCAACACGCCACCACAAAGAAGAGGGCGCAAAGAATAGTAAGGGACAAAATTGTTCCTCTAGAAGATCAGAAGGTAATCATTATGTGGAGCTGAAAGAGTTGGGGAAGATCTTAAATGGATTTTTTGCATCAGTATTTACTCAGGGAATGCTTAAGGATGTTATAGCCAGGGGTAGTAATTGGAACAAACTCTAACTACTGCTCCCAATGGCATGAGCCTCAAATAGGCTCTGACAACCAAGTCCAGTTCCTGGCCTTCACATGTGGGTCAGCTACTAAGCCCAGCAAAATAATTTCTACTGACAGGAGAAGGGACAAAGGTGGGTTACTGGTGCCTTAAAACTAGTCACTTCGGGCAGATGGGGCTCATCAGCTGTGGTTGGCAGCTCACCTAGGAGAAGGAAAACTTTGATCTTAAACCTCCACTGCCTTGTAGCAATACCCAATCATGGGGAAGGCTTCGGGAGTAAACCCCGAGGGAAAAATCCAGACCTGGCATCCCTAAAAGCAGTCCTACATTGAGTTTGATGCTGACTGGCAGCTCCTGTGATGCTGCTGGTACCAAACTGTATCGGTCTTAGTCGTTCCTTTGGGTTCATCAGATGCTTGGGGGGGGGGGGGGGAGGCTTTGCTACATGGGCAACGGCTTGCTCTGCATATCGTCCAGCCCAGACTTGCATATCTAGACAGCTAGGACGTAATACCCATGGCCGACTCTGACCGATGGAGACCTCACTTACCCAGGAGAAGAACACAGAGTCGATAGATGTGAGGCAATGCAGCAGCAAGGAGGTGGACCCTGTACACTTTCCTGAGGAGAAGGTGCTTGCTATCTTGAGGCAAGTTAGGGTAGATAAATCTCCACGGCCTGACAAAGTGTTCTCTCAGACCCTGTGGGAGGCTAGTGCAGGGGTTGCAGAGACCTAGCAGAGAAATTTAAAACATCCTTAGCCATGGGTGAGATGCCAGAGGTTTGGAGAATAGCTAATGTTATTCTGTTGTTTAGGAAAGGCTCTAAGGATAAACTGGGAAATTACAGGCCAGTGAGCCTGATGTCAGCAGTGGGGAAGTTATTGGAAGGTATTCTACGGGAGCACACACATATATATATATATTTGGATAGACGGACAGATTGGGGATAGTCAACATGGTTTTGTGTGTGGTAAGTCCTGTCTAATAAACATTAAAGAGTTTTTTTTTGAGAACGTTACCATGAAAGTTGATGAAAGCAAGGCAGTAGATTTTGTCTGCATGGACTTTAGGAAGGCCATTGTCAAGGTCCTGCGTGGGAGGTGGTTGGTCAGGAAAGCTCAGTTGCTTGGCATTCAAGATGAGGTAGTAAATTGGATAAAACTTTCGCTTCATGGGAGAAGCCACAGAGTGGTAGTAGATGGTTGCCTCTCTGAAAGGAGCCCTGTGACTAGTGGTGTGCCACAGGGATCGGTGCTGGGTCCGTTGTGGTTTCCCATCTATATCTGCAATCTGGATGATAATGTGGTAAACTGGATAAGAAAATTTGTGGATGACACCAAGATTAGGGGTATAGTGCACAGCGAGGAAGACTATCAAACTTGCATTAGAATTTGGACCAGCTGGAAAATGGCAGATGGAATTTAATGCAGACAAGTGTGAGGTGTTGCACTTTGGAAGAACTAGCCAGGGTAGGACTTGCATGTTGAGTGGCAGGACAAATGAAGAACAAAGAGATCTGGAAATACAGATGTATAACTCATTGAAAGTGGTGTCACAGTTAGATCGGGTCATAAAGAAAGCTTCTGCCACTCTGGCCTTCATGAATCAGAGTACTGAGTACAGGAGCTGCGATGTTATGTTGGAATTGTGTAAGAGATTGGAGTATTGTGTGCAGTTTTGGACACCTACCTACAGGAAAGATGTAAAAACATTGAAAGAGTACAGAGAATATTTACAAGGATGTTGCCGGGACTGGAGGACTGGAATAATGAGGAAAGGTTGAAAGTTAGGACTTCATTCCCTAGAACATAGAAGACTGAGGGGAGATTTGACAGAGGTATACAAAACTACAAGAAGTGTAGATAGGGTAAATGCAAGCAGGCTTTTTCCACTGGTTAAGTGGGACTACAACTAGAGGTCATGGGTTAAGAGTGAAAGGTGAAATGTTTAAATGGAACATGAAGGGTAACTTCTTCACTCAGAGGATAGTGAGAATGTGGAACGAACTGCCAGAGCGAGTAGTGGATGCAAGGCCAATTTCAACATTTAAGAGAAATTTGGATAGGCACATGGATGGAGGGGTATGGGGGGCCTGGTCCAGGTGCAGGTCAATGGGACGAGGCAAATTAATGGTTTGGCACAGACTAGATAGGCTGAAGGCCATGTTTCTGAGCTGTAGTATTCTATGACTCTGACTGACAAAGAAATACAATAGAATCCATGAAAAATGACACACAAACACTGACAAACATGAAAAGGAAGATATCATGCAAATACAAAAAACACAATTAATAATAAATAAATAACCAAACAAACAAACAAATAAATAATACTGACAACATGAGTTGCAGAGTTGTTGAGAGTGAGTCTATATCTGGTTGTATCCACTATTTTTTGTAGGATTTTCCATTCAAGGGCATTGGTGTTTCCATGTCAGGCTATGATGCAGTCAGTCAATATACTCTCCACCACACATCTATAGAAGTCTGTCGACATTTTAGATGTCATGCTGAAACTTCGCAAACGTCTACGGAAGTAGAGGTGCTGCCCTGCTTGTTTGTAAATGCTCTTACATGCTGGGCCCAGGACAGGTCCTCTGAACTGATAACACTGAGGAATTTAGAGTTGCTCACCCTCCCAACTTTGATGCTCTGCTGAGGATTGGCTCATGGACCTCTAATTTCCTCCTCCTGAAGTCAATAACCAGCTCCTTGATCTTGCCGATGTTGTTGTGGAACCATTCAGCCAGATTTTTAATCTCTCTCCTTATGCAGATTCATTACTACCTTGGATTCAGCCAATGGCAGTGGTGGCATTGTACAACATTGGAGCTGCTCTTAACCACACAGTCATAAGGCCATAAGACATAGGAGCAGAATTAGGCCATTTAGCCCAACGTGTCAGCCCTCAAAAACAGATTGTACAGGGATGTTCAGATGCCAGCTGCTGACAAGGAGACTGAGAGCAGTGAGAAGACGGAGATCTCCAGTTAGTGTGAGCCTCACATCTCTGCTTTGTGCAGCTGCTGTAACCATGCCAGGGTCCTTGTCATCGGGAGCCGTGCTAAGATCAACCATTGGAACCACCAGACCAGAAACCAACCTCAGGAGAACCTCATGCATAGGAAGTGGGACATTTGTGTCTGGTTCTGGGGAATGAACGTGTCAAGCTCAGCAGTTTCCAATTGGAGATACCCAGAAAACAGCCAGATCTCATTAGGAGAGCGGAGGTAGAGAAGATGAGTAATTTTAACTTGGTCTTAACATTTCAGAGGATCTGTCCTGGAACCAGTATGTAACTATCACACGTTAGTTAAAAGACCCTATTGTACCCGCCTTCACCACCGTTGCCAGCAACCCATTCCAAGCACTCACCACTATCTGCATAAAAAACTTATCCCTGACGTCTCCTCTGTATCTACTTACAAACGCGTAAAAATTGTGCCCTCTTGTGTTAGCCATTTCAACCCTGGGAAAAAGTCTCTGACTATCCACATGATTAATGCCCCTCATCATCTTATACACCTCTATCAGGTCACCTCTCATCCTCCGTCATTCCAAGGAGAAAAGGCCGAGTTCACGCAACCTGTTTTCATAAGGCATGCTCCCCAATCCAGGCAACATCCTTGTAAACCTCCTCTGCACCCTTTCTATAGTTTCCACATCCTTCCTGTAGTGAGGATACCAGAACTGAGCGCAGTACTCCAACTGACCAGGGTCCTATAGTGCTGTAACATTACCACTCAGCTCTTGAACTCAGTCCCACTGTTGTTGAAGGCCAATGCACCATATGCCTTCTTAACCACACAGTCAACCTGCGTAGCAGCTTCGAGTGTCCTATGGACTCTGACCCCGAGATCCCTCTGATCCTCCACACTGCCAAGAGTTTTACGATTAATACTATATTCTGCCATCATATTTGACCTACCAAAATGAACCACCTCACACTTATCCGGGTTGAATTCCATCTGCCACTTCTCAGCCCAGTTTTGCATCCTATTGATGTCCCGCTGTAACCTCTGACAGCCCTCCACACTATCCACAACACCCCCAACCTTTGTGTCATCAGCAAATTTACTAACCCATCCCTCCACTTCTTCATTCAGGTCATTTATAAAAATCACAAAGAGGTCCCAGAACAGATCCCTGAGTCACACAATCTCCATGCAGAATATGACCCGTCTACAACCACTCTTCGCCTTCTGTGAGCAATCCAAATCTGGATCCACAAAGCAAGGTCCCCTTGGATCCCATGCCTCCTTACTTTCTCAATAAGCCTTGCATGGGGTACCTTATCAAATGCCTTGCCAAAATCCATATACACTACATCTCCTGCTCTTCCTTCATCAATGCATTTAGTCACATCCTCAAAAAATTCAGTCAGGCTCGTAAGGCACAACCTACCTTTGACAAAGCCATGCTGACTATTCCTAATCATATTATGCCTCTCCAAATGTTCATAAATCCTGCTTTTCAGGATCTTTTCTATCAACTCATCAACCATTGTAGTAAGACTCACTGGTCATAATTTCCTGGGCTACTTCTACTCACTTTCTTGAATAAGGGATCAAAATTTGCACCCCTCCAATCCTCCGGAACCTCTCCTGTCCCCACTGCTGATGCAAAGATCATTGCCAGAGGCTCAGCAATCTCCTCCCTCGCCTCCTACAGTAGTCTGGGGCACATCTCACCCAGTCCCAGAGACTTATCCGACTTGATGCTTTTCAAAAGCTCCAGCACATCCTCTTTCTTAATGTCTATATGCTCAAGCTTTTCAGTCCACTGTAAGTTATCCCTACAATTGCCAAGATCATTTTCCGTAGTGAATACTGAAGCAAAGTATTCATTAAGTACCTCTGCTATCTCCTCCGGTTCTATACACACTTTTCCACTGTCACACTTGATTGGTCCTATTCTCTCATGTCTTACCCTCTTGCTCGTCACATACTTGTAGAATGCCTTGGGGTTTTCCTTAATCCTGTCCGCCAAGGCCTTCTCATGGCCCCTTCTGGCTCACATAATTTCATTCTTAAGCTCCTTCCTGCTAGCCTTATAATCTTCAAGATCTCTATCATTATCTAGTTTTTTGAACCTTTTGTAAGCTTTTCTTCTTGACTAGATTTACTACAGCCTTTGTACACCATGGTTCCTGTACCCTACCATCCTTTCCCTGTCTCATTGGAACGTACCTATGCAGAACACCAAATCTCCCCTGAACATTTGCCACATTTCTGCCATACATTTCATTGAGAACATCTGTTCCCAATTTATGTTTCCAAGTTCCTGCCTGACAACTTCATATTTACCCTTACTCCAATTTAACACTTTCCTAACTTGTCTGTTCCTATTCCTCTCCAATGTTGTGGTAAAGGAGATAGAATTGTGATCACTGTCTCCAAAATGCTCTCCCATTGAGAGACCTGACACCTGACCAGGTTCATTTCCCAATACCAGATCAAGTACAGCCTCTCCTCTTGTAGGCTTATCTACATATTGTGTCAGGAAACCTTCCTGAACACACCTAACAAACTCCACCCCATCTGAACCCCTCGCTCTAGGGAGATGCCAATCAATATTTGGAAATTAAAGTCTCCCAATATGATAACCCTGTTATTATTACACCTTCCCAGAATTTATCTCCCTATCTGCTCCTTGATGTCCCTGTTACTGCTGGATGGTCTATAAAAAATATTCAGTAGAGTGATTGACCCCTTGCTGTTCCTAACCTCCACCCACAGAGACTCTGTAGACAACCCCTCCATGACTTTCACCTTTCCTGTAGCCGTGACACTATCTCTGATCAGCATTGCCACGCCCCCACCTCTTTTGCCTCCCTCCCTGTCCTTTCTGAAACATCTAAAGCCTGGCACTTGAAGTAGCCATTCCGGCCCCTGAGCCATCCAAGTCTCTGTAATGGCCACAACATTATAATTCCAAGTTCTGATCAGTGCTCTAAGCTCATCTGCTTTGTTCATGATGCTTCTTGCATTAAAATAGCCACATCTCAAACCATCGGTCTGAGCATATCCCTTCTCTATCACCTGCCTATCCACCCTCTCGCACTGTCTCCAAGCTTTCTCTGTCTGTGAGCCAACCTCCTCTTCCCCAGTCTCTTCAGTTCGGTTCCCACCCCCTCCCCCCAACAATTCTAGTTTAGACTCTCTCCAGTAGCCTTAGCAAACCTCTCCGCCAGGATATTGGTCCCCCTGGGATTCAAGTGCAACCCGTCCTTTTTGTACAGGTCACACCTGCCCTAAAAAAGGTTGCAATGATCCAGAAATCTGAATCCCTGCCCCCTGCTCCAATCCTTCAGCCACACGTTTATCCTCCACCTCACTCTATTCTTAAAATCACTGTCACGTGGCGCAGGCAGTAATCCCGAGATTAATACCTTTGAGGTCCTGGTTCTCAACCTCCGTCCTAACTCCCTGTAGTCTGTTTTCAAGACCTCCTCCCTTTCCCTCCCTATGTGGTTGGTACCGATCTGTACCACGACCTCTGGCTGTTCACCTTCCCACTTCAGGACGCTGGCACCTGGGAGGCAAACTACCATCCGTGTTTCTTTCCTGCGACCTCAAGACAAGTTTTTCACAGTATCTTGGTACGTGTACCAATAAGAAACCAAAACCAATTGATTGCGGCTCCGATGCGTCAGAGGTGATCTGGAGGGTGTGAGTGTAGCCCAGCGGGTCTGCACCAAACCTTAAACCCCGAGATAGTTTGTATTAAACCGGGTCCTTCCCGAGAGATTCCAGCCTTGGATGGGCTCCGCGTGGGAAAGTTGCCTCCCCCCCACCCGACTCCATCGCTCCGGTATTTGGCGCGGGGGCGGGGGGTGGATTAAGACAGACGGAACACGGAACCAGAAACTGCAATAAGAACTTTATTTGTTTTTTTTTGTTAACTTAATAAAACAGTGATTTCACGGAAGAATCCCCTCCATTCTGAGGGGTTTGATGTGCGTCGACTGGGCAGTGAAAAATCAACATTTGCCATGCTCGAGAACCTTCTGGAAACCCTCCAAACATTCTAAGATGGTACATAGTCAGGTGGTGTCCCGGGGAGTGTCGGTCTGAACCTCTGGAAGGTGGGAAGGAGGGGTTAGGAGTTTCTCTCCACCTCAAGTTCTCTCACGGCTGGTGTGAACCGCCGGATCTAGAAAACATCTCGCAAATCTCCGCGTGCAACTCCCAATCTATCCATCGGTTTCAGTCAGCGGCTCCCGTACAGAGCAAACAACCCTCTTCTATAAACATCTCCTCCCGTAACTCCCCCTCTTCCTATAACTCTCTCTTTCACCTGTAACTCTATCCTCCTTTCGTAACTTTCCCTCTTCCTATAACCCTTCCTCCACCCGTAACTCTCCCTTCCTCCCGTAACTCTATCCTCCTTTCCTAACTTTCCCTCTTCCTATAACCCTTCCCTCCACCGGTAATTCCTCCTCCTTCCGTGACGTTCCAGTGAGGTTCTGATCCATTGACACGGGAGGAGAGGGTGAGTGATCAGGAGATGTAAGGAAGGGGAGAAGAGATGAGGACAGTGTGGAGAGTGGGGACGAGGAGGTTCTCATTCACCCGGGCTAGCGAGAATCGGGTTGTTGGTCGAACCGCGCCCCGGAGCCGGAAGCTGATGGTGACCCTGCACAGTTTGCCCGACGCACCCCGGCATTAACCGGGTTCCACATAATACAAAAGGAAGAGAGAAAGTGACTCTAAAGTCCGTTCGCACTGCGAAGAAACTTTCACTTTTAAAAATAAACACAAGGAAATTTAACCAAAAATGACCACTTTGTGAATCAGGCCAACGTTAAACAGAACACAACCGTCAAAGACCGGGATTCCCGGGAGGAATTTGTAGCGACCACGAGTGGTCAAGAAACTCAGGACTGCCCCCAGACACATCCTCCACCGAGAGCTGAATTGTCGGACGCCCCTGGAGAGAGATCTGTAGCGGAGTACCCCGGTCTTGAGGTGTCCCGCGAACCGTCGCCTTCCGTCCGGCGGGGTTTTGTCCCGTCTCGCATCTCGCCGCTGCTGGGGTGGGAGGTCTTTGCAGGGTCCACCGTTCCGGGCGTGGGAAGCGCTCTCGAGGGTGCGTGCTCAGCCCCTCCCGCCCCCACCTTCTGTCAGACGGGTGTTCCCCCGCCTGTCCTTTCACGATAAGTGAGTCTGGTGTTGGGTCGCCCTGAGCTGGGATTCCTCCCCCCACCCCCGCCGGTTGATGACGGCAGGAATGCATCCCCAAAGATGGCTATCCACCCCAGCAGCACTGAGGTAGCTGGTCCGGTGGGCAGTGTCACTAGATTCATCCATTCCCCAGGCCGGGGCATTACCAGCTCCGGCGTTACAGACCAGCGGCGGGTGGGTGAGTGGAGAGGGAGAGGTGCCCAGTGGCCGTGAACTTCACTCACCCACCAATCGCCTTCCTGGACCATCAGCCTTGAGTTCAGGACCTCGCCTGGCCATTGGAGATCGATGTTCCGACACGTTTCCCTGACGGGGAATTGAACCCGGAGAATGGCGGTGAAAGCGGCGAATCCTAACCACTAGATCACCAGAGAACCGAGACACGGGGCAGGGGGTGGGAGGGGAACTGCCCCCAGTGACCCCGGAAAAGGGGCACCGAAGGTGTGTCCTCCAGTACGCAGAGGCCGCGGGAGGAGGCGTCGGGGAGTCGTTACCCCGCTGGCAGGCGCCAGCCTGGTTCTCGGAGGGTTCGAGGTGGCGGACGGATCTTGCCCGGGGAACCGGGAGCGGGACCGGTAGCCGCCACTCAATCCGTCATCTCTGCCACCGGTCCGCCAGGCGCAGCCGCTTGGCGCTGAGGCCGTCTTCGCACGATTGTGGCCGGCTTAGCACGATCGGGCATGGGAAGGCCTTGCCGTAATCCTTGGGGTCGTTGCAGGATCCGAGGTGCTGGAACAAGCCGCTGCCACCGCCGCCGCTCTCGCTATGGGGGGAGGCCCGCTCCGACTTGACGCTGACCATCGGGAAGGGCGGATGGGGCAGCTGGGAGGGGCTGCTGACCCTGTGGGTGGGGTGGAAAGAGAGGCAAAGGTTAGAACCCGAGGGGAATGGAGGAGGAGGGGGAGTGGGGGAAGGAGTGAGGGGTGAGTGAGGGAGGAAGGGAAGGGTGGCGGTGGAGCCTGGGATCGATTTATGTCCTTCCCTGGGAGAGTGCTCACTCCTTCCCTCTCTCCTTTCCTCCTCTATCTTTCTCATCCCTTGCTCCTTCCCTCCATTGCACAAGCACTGGATCCCTTGCCCCCGGTTCCCCGGGCAAGAGCTGACCGCCACCTCAAACCCTCCAGGAAGTGCCACCTCAGTTGAATAGCGTCCCTCTCTCCTTCTGGTAATGGCCTCTCTCTCGGATCGTGCTCCCTCCAGCACTCCCTCTCTGGTCCTCATTTTCCCTTCCCATAAACCTTAAACAGACTCTTGGATCAGACTACTGGGGAAGCCCCTGCAATTCTGAGTCTGTGGATCGGATGATATCCGGGGCCTCTGGGCATCACTGTTTACGGAGAGATGGGATTTAGGATGAGTAAACTGCTGGTCAGGATGGAGACCATTGGCTGATTATCCCAGAGACCAACCATTGTAAATTCATCACGTGTGAAATTACCATCCTCCACTTACTGAGTTTTGCCAAAAGATTTATCCTGCTGTTATCAGCAGAGCATGTTGTGGTTCAGCTGGTGGTGGTCCTGTTTGTGGTGGTTGGTGGGCTGGAGTTAGGTGCTGTAGGTTCCTCAGCTGAAACCACCAAATCCTACCCACACTCCCAACAAGTAGCAGGTATACTGGGCCACCAGACTCAAAAACAGTTACTTACCCCAAGCAGTAACAGCACATCCACCCACTAACCCATCCCTCCACACCCCAACCACCACTACTTTATCATTTCCTGTCAGTCACCTTATGTAGACACTCCTGTGCCCAGCATCACTTTATGGTCATCCAATCAATCTACGTATGTAAGCTATTTATGTATTTATATTTATTGTGTTTATTATTGTGTTCTTCATCTTATCGATCCAGAGTAACAATTATTTTGTTCTCCTATTCACTTGTGTACTGGAAATTGAACCTTGGAGCGAGCAATCACTGTAGAGGTGTCTGGCTGAGGGTTTGACCTACCCAAGAGGAGGGTGTGCGGAGGGCTGAAGGTTGGCCTGGTGCTGATGAGGATGTTGCCGTAAGTGCCAGATGGAGGCTTGGTCCTGATGTGCTGTCCCTGGTGGGTTGTACACAGACACTGGAGCATTGTCAGGAAGTGAGTACCCTAGGAGACAGGAAAGACAGTTGTTGGTGAGGGTTTCCAGCGGTGGAACAATTTTAAGTCAAGTGAACTGTGACCTAGGAGAGTTTAACTAGAAGCCAAGCAGGAACTGGTAATACTGCCACGGACAGTCCCAAGCCCAGCTGTGAGAGGAGGAGGGTTGTGCATTGGGCTAGCAACCCCATCCCATAAAATCCCAGATCTATAGAAAAACCAACAGAAGCTCCGAAGACCTCATCCCGGGGCCAAATGGGCTAATTCTGCTCCCATGTCCCACAGTTCCACTGTGGACAGTCCCAAGCCGGGCTGTGAAAGGAGGGGGGTGGGTTATGGGATTGGCAACCCGTAAAAACTCAGAGCTCCAGAGACACCAGCAGAAGCACCGAAGACCTCATCCCTGGAGAGGAAGGATACACCAAGAAGATGGGCTACTCTTGGAGGCAATTTGAAATTGCCAACAATTTGCCAAGGAGAGAGGACACCACCGAGCTGTTTTTAGTGGCCTATGGCCAGTAGGGGTGATGGGTTCTTAAGAAGAAGAGACAGAAATGGGATAAACACTTGAAACAGAAGAGATTCTGCACATGCTGGAAATTCAGAGCAACTCAAACAAAATGCTGGAGGAAATCAGTAGGTCAGGCAGCATCTATGGAGAAGTACAAACTGTCAAAGTTTCAGGCTGAGACCCTTCACCGGGACTTTTTTTTTACAGGATAAACATTTTGTGAAGGAAGAAGATTTAGTTAGTTCAAAATTCTCTGGAGAACATAACCCACAAATAGATGCCACTGTTTTGGCATGATATGATCCTGGGAATGAAAGGGTTAACATGTGATGGCCCTGGGCCTGTACTCATGGGAGTTTAGAAGGAGGAGGGGGTATCTAATTGAAACCTACAGAATACTGAAAGGCCTACATGGAGTGGAAATGGAGAGGATGCTTCCTATAGTGGGGGAGTCTAGGACCAGAGGTCCCAGCCTCAGAACACAAGCAATCCCTTTAGAACAGAGATGAGGAGGAATTTCTTTAGCCAGAGGATGATGAATCTGTGGAATTCATTGCCACAGATGGCTGTGGAGGCCAAGTCATTGGGTATATTTAAAGCAGAGTGTAATAGGTTCTTGATTAGTCAAGGCATCAAGGGTTTCAGGGGAAAGGTAGGAGAATGGGGTTCCAATGGATAATAACGTTCAAAATAAAATTTATTATCAGGATACACACATGTCAACACCTACAACCATGAGATTCTTTTTCTGTGGGCATACTTAGCGAATCTATAGAACAGTACCTGTAAACAGGATCAATGGTCAACACACTGTATAAGTGCAGATATAAATAAATGTAATAAATAACAAGCATGAAATAACAAGATAAAGAGTCCTTAAATGACTAAAGTTGTCCCCTTTTGTTCAAGAGCATGAGGGTTGAGGGGTAGTAACTGTTCTTGAACCAGCTGGTAATAAATCAGCTAAGATTAAATATCAGAGCAGACTCAATGGGCCAAATGGCCTAATTATGCTCCCATATCTTATGGTCTTCTGGATATTAAATTAGACTATTCGCTCCCTCTGCTGGAACTGAAAAGCTCTGCCAGTACCAGGCTGCACACAAGAGGAGCTCCTCCTGATCCAGCCAGTATTATTTTCTCCCCACAGATTCTGCTTGACCCAGAGTTCTCCAGCAGGTTCAGTCAACAGCTCTGGAAGACAGGACTTGGGAGGTCACCAGCTTGCAGTTCTGGTCCCCTATTACAGCACTGAGGGTCCAGCTGATACACCCTTGAATGGAAAATCCTGCAAAAAGAAGTGGAAATGGCCCATCACGTGTAAAACCTTCACCACCATTGAGCACGTTTACAAGAAGCGCTGTCACACGAAAGCAGCATCCATCATCAAGGACCCCCACCACCCAAGGCCATGCTCTCTTCTTGCTGCTGCTATCAGGAAGGAGGTCCAGGAGCCTCAGGATTCACACCACCAGGTTCAACAACAGTTATTACCCCTCAACCATTAGGCTTAGATCAAAGGTGATAATGTCACTCAACTTCACTTACCCCATCCCTGAAATGTTCCCACAACCTATGCACTCACTTTCAAGGACTCCATCTCAAGTTCTGAATATTTATTGCTTATTTATTATTTCTTTTTTTCATTTTTGTATTTGCAGTGTGTTATCTTTTGCACATTAGTTGTTTGTCTGCCTTGTGTGTAGTCTTTCAATGATTCTATTGTGTTTCTTTGTATTTACTGTGAATGCCTGCAAGAAAATTAATCTCAGGTTTGTATCTGCTGTGTTTGGGATCGACCTCATATGGCCACCAGGTGGCAGCACTACACTGTGACATGGGACTCAGCAGAGATCAGCAGACTCCATGCTCTCTGATGCAGTAATTAACCACTTCCTAGTCTGTGAGACTCATCAAGCGTGCCCTTCACAAACACCTCCCTTTGCTTCAGCCCAAAATGTTTCTCTGCACGAACGGACACAATTCCAAAATTGTGGGATCATGCTTTTGGAAGAGCAAGGAAGTGTGTGTCCTTTTCTCTTTGTCACGGGACAGTGTAGAGGGAGCTTCACTAGGTGTCTGACTCCAGGACTTTGTGATGGGTTGGTGTGGTGGGAGTTTCACTGTGTGCCTGGCCCCAAGAGTGTGTGAAGGGATGGTGTGGAGTGAGCACCCACTCTGTGTCTGACCTCAGGACATTGTGGTGGGAGTTTCACTCTGTATCTAACCTGTACCATGGTGATGACTGAGGGATAGTATAGAGGGTGCTTCACTCTATAGAAACCAGTAACCTTTGAACTCATGTTTACAAACCTGTCAACAAGGAGAATAAAATTATAACTAATTTGAATACCCAAGCCACACTAAACAGCCAACATTCTTACCAGTGACACCGCTGGAGTAACCTCCCAGCCCATGGCCAGTCACACCAGGGTTTGCCATGGTAACCATCAACGAGCTGGGATGACCAGTTGATGTATTTGTTCTCTGATGAGAGAGAGGGAGAGAGAAAGAGAAAATGGTACGTTAGATCCATAAATTATAGAATATTTACGTTGTTTTCTGTTTACATTCATGTGATAATTTCTGTCTATTGTGGTGAGTGAAGAAACACTTTACGGTGCAAGCTGTAAGATCAGGTTTGATTCCCACTGTTGCCTATAAGGAGTTTATGTATTCTCCCCATGACCATGTGGGTTTCCTCCAGGTGCTAGTTTCCTCCCATGTACATGTGATAAATAAATCTAATCTTTAAATTGTTTCCAATATTTCCACAATACAATAGACCTATCCGGTCACTCACACACTTGACACCGGGAAAGTCACTCATCTTTGCCATGCCCAGTTATGACGAATGGTTATCAATCTGATCTGTTTCTCCCTTCCCATAGATGCTGCCCGACCAACTCAGTATTTACTCTACTTTCCCAGTTCGCTGCTGCCATAGTTTGGGTAAAACCCGTCATAAATCACACATTAGTCTGCTGTAAGAAACAGCTTCAGTTTGAGCCTTGTACTGATTTTTGGTTCAGTGTGACATTGTGGAGAACAGTCTCCACAGTCTCAACAATGTCCTGGGAGATTGGATGATGACTCCCAGCTCTCTACATACACTCAGTGGCCACTTTATTAGGTACACTGTATGCTAATACAATTATCTACGGTAATCAGCCAATCATGTTACAGCAACTCAATGCATAAAAGCATGCAGGCATGGTCAAGAGGTTCAGTTGTTGTTCAGACTGAGGAAGAGATGTGATCTAAGTGACTTTAACCATGGAATGATTGTTGGTGCCAGACAGGGTGGTTTGAGGATCTCAGAAACTGCTGATCTTCTGAGATCTTCACACACAACAGTCTCTAGAGTTTAGAGAGAATGGTGTGAAAAACCAAAACATCCAGTGATGTCTTGTTAATGAGAGGTCTGAGGAGAATGACAAGACTGATTCAACCTGACAGGAAGGTGACAGTAACTCAGATAACCACGCTTTACAACAATGGTGTGCAGAAGAGCGTCTCTGAACACACAACATGTCGAACCTTGAAGTGGATGGGCTAAGGCAGCAGAAGTCCTTGAACATTCTGTTCTAAGTAAGTAGTTTCACTGCTCTTGGTGTTGGGCTTGGGTCAGTCTGGATCAGTCATGGAGTCATAGGGTCAGGGAAAAGTACAGCATAGGAACAGGCCTTTCAGCCCATCTAGTACATACTGAAACACTTAAACTGGCTGGACCCATCAGTCCGCACCGAGACAGTAGCCCTCCATACCCCTACCATCCATGTACCTGCCCAAACTTCTCTTAAATGTTGACATTGAGCTTGCATGCACCACTTGTGCTGGCAGCTCGTTCCACACTCTCACCACCCTCTGAATGTTCCCCTTAAACTTCTCCCCTTCACCCTTAACCATGACCTCTGGCTGTAGTCCCACCCAACCTCTGTGGAAAAAGCCTACTTGCATTTACCTTATCTACACCCCTCATAATTCTGTGTAACTCTATCAACTCCTGCCTCAATCTTCTATGTTCTAAGGAATACAGTCCTAACCTATTCAATCTTTCCTTCTAACTCTAGCCCTCCAGACCCAGCAACATCCTTGTAAATTTTCTCTGCAATCTTCTAACCTTGTTTACATCTTTCCTGCACACAATACTCCAAATTAGGCCTCACCAACATCTTATAAAACTTCAACATTAGCATCCCAATATCTGTACTCAATACATTGATTTATGAAGGGCAAAGTGCCAAAAGCTTTCTTTATGATTCTATCTAACTGTGACACCACTTTCAACAAATTATGTACCTTGTATTCCCAGATCCCATTGTTCTACTCCTCAGTGCCCTGCTGTTCACCGTGTTAGACCTCCCCTTGTTGGTCCTACCGAAGTGCAAGCTATGATAGCCTTCCTCACTGTCTACTACACCCTCAATCTTGGTGTCCTCCGTAAATTTGCTGATCTAGTTAACCACATTATCATACAGATCATTGATATAGAATGTAAACAATGAAAGGCTCAGCACCGATCCTTGTGGCACACCATGAGTCACAGACCTCCATTCAGAGAGGCAACCATCTACTACCACTCTCTGTCCTCTCCCATGAAGCCAATATCTAATCCAATTTACCACCTCATCTTGAATGCCAAGCGACTGAACCTTCTTGACCAGCCTCCCATGTGACTCCTCGTCGACTGCCTTACTAAAGTCCATTTAGACAACATATACTGCTTTGCCTTCATCTACTTTCCTTATAACTTCCTCAAAAAATTCTGTAAGATTGGTTAGGTATAACCTTACATGCACAAAGCCATGCTGACAATCCTTAATCAGTCCATGTTTATCCAAATACTTATATATTCGACCCCTTAGAATGCCTTCCAATAACTTTCTACGATTGATGTCAGGCTCTTTAGCCTATAATTTCCTGGTTTCTGTTTGAGCCTCTTTTAAACAGCAGAACAACACTGGCTCCAATCCTCTGGAACCTCTCCTGTCAATAAGGATGTTTTTAATATCTCTACTAGGGGTCCAGCGATTTTTGCACTTGCCTCCGGTAGGGTCTGATGGAACACCTTGTCAGGCTCTGGGGATTTAACCACCCTGATTTACCTCAGGGTTGCAAACGCCTCCCCCTCTTCTGTACAGAGTCCATGAAGTTGATGCCACTTTGCCTCACTTCTATACAGTTGCAATGAATGCATTTAAGATCTCCAAACGTGGATTACCACTCTGGTCTTCCAAAGGACTAATTTTGTCTTTTGCAATCCTTTTGCTTTAAACATACCTGTGGAATCCTTTAGGATTATCCTTCACCTTGTCTGATAGAACAACCTCATGCCTTCTTTTAGCCCTCCTGATTTCTTTCCTTACTGTTCTCTTGCATTTCTTGTACTCCGTAAGCACTGCATTTGTTCCTACTTGCCTATACATGTTATACCCTAACCAGGGCCTCAATATCTCTTGAAAACCAAGGTTTGCTAAACTTGTTATCTTTACCTTTATTCTGATAGGTACATATAAGCTTTGTACTCTCAAAATTTTGTTTTTGAAGGCTTTCCACGTTCCATAAGACCATAAGATATAGGAGCAGAATTAGGCCATCGAGTCTGCTCCACCATTTCATCATGGCTGATCCAATTTCCCTCTCAGCCCCAATCTCCTGCCTTCTCCCTGTGTCGCTTCATGCCCTGACTGATCCAGAGTCTATTGACCTCTGCCTTAAGTATACATGAAGGCTTGGCCTCCAAGTACACCTTTGTCAGAAAGCTGCCCGTCCCAATCCATGCTTGCCAGATCATTTCAGATACTGTCAAAATTGGCCTTTCTTCAATTTAGAATCTCAACCGCAGACCAAACCTATCGTTTTGCATATTTACATTGAAACTAATTGCATTGTGGTCACTGGATGCAAAGAGTTCCTCAACACAAACTTCTGTCACCTGCCCTGTCTCATTCCCTAATCATTTATGGTCAGTTTAGGTCAGTTGTGGTTAGCATGGGTAGTTGTGATCAGCCAGAGTCAGTTTGGGCCAGACATGGTCAGCTTGGATCAGCAGGTGTTAGTTTGGGTTAGTTTTGATATGTTATGATCAGTTTGGGTCAGTCGTGGTTATTTCGGGTCAGTCGTGGTCAGTTTGGCTCAGTTTGGACCAGTCATGGTCAGTTTGGGTCAGTTGTGGTCAGTTTGGCTCAGTTTGGACCAGTCATGGTCAGTTTGGGTCAGTTGTGGTCAGTTTGGGTCAGTCGGGATCAGTCATGGTCAGTTTGGGTCAGTCTGGATCAGTCATGGTCAGTTTGGGTCAATGATGGTCAGTCTAGGTCAATTTGGGTTAGTCGTGGTCAGTTCGGGCCAGTCCTGGTCAGTTCAGGTCAGTCATGGTCAGTTTGGGTCAGTCGTGGTCAGTTCAGGTCAGTTAGGATCAGTCATAATCGGTTTGGGTCAGTTGTGGTCAGTATGGGTCAGATGTGGTCAATTTGGGTCAGTCATGGTTAGTTGGGTTAGTTTGGATCAGTAAGTTGTGGTCAGTTTGGATAAGTCGTAAGCTGTGGTCAGTTTGGATCAGTTGGGTCAGTTTGGATGAGTCGTGGTCAGTTTTAATTTCATACATGAATTGATCACTAAGAGACAGAGACCTTAGGAAGATCAGTGTCTGGGCAGCTGGAGGCATACCAGTGATGAAGAAGAGATAGTTGATACCAAAGATCAAAGAGCGAAGTTGGTGAGTCCAGGAAGTCAAGGCTCAATGGCTGAAGCATGGCCTCTCCAAGTCCATGAGTCCATTGGAGGCAGGAGGCAGCCTAACCTGGGTGGGTGTGTGTGTGTGTGAGAGAGAGAGGGAGAAAGAAGAAAAGAAAAAGAAGGTGGGAGGACTGTGTGTAAGTATATGTATTACAGTGGGGTAAAGGGAATTACAGAGGCATGAGAGAAGAGCTGGCCAAGGTTGTTTGGAAGAGAACACTAGCAGGGATGACAGCAGAATGGCTGGAGTTTCTGGGGTCAGTTCGGAGGACGCAGGATAGATATATCCCAAACATGAAGAAGAATTCTAAAGGAAGTATGAAGCAACCATCAAAGACAGCATAAAGACAAAAGAGAGGGCATATAATAGAGTAAAAATTAGTGGGAAGGTAGAGGATTGAGAAGCTTTTAAAAACCAACAGAAGGCAACTAAAAAGCCTTAAAGAGAGAAAAGATGAAATATGAAGGTAAGCTAGCCAATAATATAAAAGAGGATACAAAAAGAATTTTTTCAGATATACAAGGAGTAAAAGAGAGATGAGAGTGGATATTGGACTGCTGGAGAGGTAGTAATTAGGGACAAAGAAATAGTGAGCAAACTTACTAAGCATTTTGTGTCAGTCTTCAATGTGGAAGACACTAACAGAATGCCAGAAATGCAAGAGTGACGGGCAGAAGTCGGTGTTGTTGCTGTTACTAAGGAGATCATGCTTGGGAAGCTGAAAAGTCTAAAGGTAGATAAGTCACCTGGACCAGATGATGTACACCTCAGGGTTCTGAAAGTTAGCTAAAGAGATTGTGGAGGCATTAGTAATGGTCTTTCAAGAATCACTAGATTCTAGAATGTTTCTGGAAGACTGGGAATTTGCAAATGTCACTCCAATCTTCAAGAAGGAAAGAAATTATAGGGTGGTTTGCCTGACTTCAGTTGTTGGGAAGATGTTGAAGTCTAATATTGAAGATGTGGTTTCGGGGTACTTGGAGGCATATAACAAAATAGGCCAAAGTCAGCATGGTTTCCTTCAGGGGAAATCTTGCCTGACAAATCTGTTGTAATACTTTGAGAAAGTTACAAGCAGGACAGACAAAGGAGAATCAGTGGATATTGTGTACTTGGATTTTCAGAAGGCCTTTGACAAGGTGTCTGTCGATCATGAGACTGCTTAATAAGATAAGAGCCCATGGTATTACAGGAAAGCTACAGGAGAGAAGATTGCCGAATTGGCAGGAGGCAAAGTGTGGGAATAAAGGGGGCCTATTCTGGTTGGCTACTGATAATTAGTGGTGTTTGGACTGCTTATTTTCAGCTTGTATGTCAATGATTTGGATGATGGAGCTGACGGCTTTATGGCCAAGTTTGCAGATGATACAAAAATATGTGGAGGGGCAAGTAGTGTTGAGGAAGCAGGGTATCTGCGGAAGGACCGGGACAGATTGGGAAAATGGGAAAAGATGTGGAAGATGGAATATAGTGTAGGGAAGTGCATGGTCATGCACTTTGGTAGAAGGAAAAAAGGTGTGAGCTATTTTCTAAAGGGGGAGAAAATTCAAAAATCAGAGGTGAAGAGGGACTTGTGAGTCCTCAAGCAGGATTCCCTGAAGGTTAATTTGCAGGTTAAGTCAGAGGTAAGGGATGCAAATGCAACATTAACATTCATTTCAAGAATACTAGAATACAAATGCAAGGAGATAATGCAGAGGCTTTATAAGGCATTGGCCAGACTGCACTTGGAGTACTGTGAGCAGTATTAGGCCACTTATCTAAGATAAAATGTGCTGGCACTGGGGAGGGTCCAGAGGAGGTCCATAAAAATTATCCCAGGAATGAAAAAGTAAACATACAAGGAGTGTTTGGTGGCTCTGGGCTGGTACTTGCTGGAGTTCGGAAGAATGAGGAGGGATGTCATTGAAACCTAGCGAAAATTGAAAGGCCTAGATAAAGAATTGAATAGAATTGACTTTATTTCTTACATCCTTCACACACAAGAAGTAAAAATCTTTACGTTACATCTCCGTCTAAATATGCAATGTGCAATCATAGTAATTTATAATAAATAGAACAGTCAATGTAATATAGAGTACACTCAAATCAGCGTGAGTTCATCAGTCTGATGGCCTGGTGGAAGAAGCTGTACTGGAGCCTGTTGGTCCTGGCTTTTGTGCTGTGGCACCATTTCCCAGATGGTAGCAGCTGGAATAGATTGTGTTTGGGATGACTTGGGTCTCCAATGATCCTACAGGTCCTTTTTACACACCCGACCTTTAAATGTGCTGAATCATGGGAAGTTCTAGGCATTGATGCAGCCAGTCAGGATGTTCTCAATTGTGCCCCTGTAGAAAGCTCTTAGGATTTGGGGGCCCATAGCAAATTTCCTCAGCTGTCTGAGGTGAAAGAGGCACTGTTCCTTTATCACCACATAGCTGGTGTGTACAGACCGTGAGGTCCTTAGTGATGTGTTGTGGATTACAGGAGGAATGGAGATGGGTTAACCCTATTGACATCAATGGATCTGGGGTTGAGAGGGTAAACAGCTTTAAGTTCCTTGGCAGTGGATATGGAGAGGATTTTTCCCATAGTGAGGGAGGCTAGAACCAGCGGTCACAGCCTCAAAATAGAGGAACATCCATTTAGAACAAAGATGAGGAAAAATGTCTTTAGCCAGAGGGTGGAAAATCTGTGAAATTCATTGCCACAGATGGCTGTGCAGGCCATGTCACTGGGTATATTTAAAGTGGAGTTTGATAGTTCTTGAATAAATAGGGTGTCAAAGGTTATGGGGAGAAGGCAGGATAATGGAGTTGAGGAGGAGAATAAATTAGCCATAGTGAAATGCAGAGCAGACTTGATGGGCCAAATGTCTTATTTCTGCTCCTATGTCTTATGGTCTTATGATGTGAATGAAACAAATAATTTCCAAGGTTAAAGTTCTACCATTTGATGGCATTCTATCTACTGCTGATGTTCTACCTGTTGTTGAGAGCCCTGAAGAAAGTACTGAATTGGAATTAAGTTCTCACCAGTGGAGTAGCCATGTTCCTGGAGCCAGTGGAGACACTGTGGAGATCCCCTCTGCGACTGTCAGGGCCAAGGCTCACTGGGGTTGGTGACCTTGGCGTCATGTTCCTGTTGAGGTCACTGGGAGAGCCCAGCATCCCCGATGGGATGTGGGTGTTCAGGTAACCAGCACCTGGTACAACAAATTTCTGACGGTGACTAAACAGGAAACAAATATTGCCCACGCATTCACAGCTGATACCTGTTAAAAATTCAGGGGAATGGTCAAAAGTTTCCCTAGCTGGAGGTGTCCAACAGACGATAGCCATAGGAAGCAGGTAATCTTACAGGAGAGGTCATCAGGACAGGAGGAGAGGACATTGGGGAGGAAGATGAGATTATTGGAGGGTAGGGGAGGAGGAGAGAAGATGAATTGGACAGGAGCTGAGACTTTAGAAACTTGTACATCATAGACAGAAGAGGTGGAAACCTCCCGAGTCTTCATCCGCTCGAAGCCCAATGCCAAATTCCTCCCTCCAATTTGTGGCATTACATTCATATCTCCATCATCAATTACACTGACCTATTTCTCTGTCATAACCTGACAAATAATTCCAGCGCTTTGTTTTTAGCTTAGAGAGACTAGGAGTCAGGTATGGTGTGAAACTCCTTTAACCCCGCTTTGGTTTGTTTTAACCTTAAACCCACATCAGGTATTTGCATGGTCACTTTGAATTCAGCCACACTCATTGTCCGGCTATGGCTGGTGTATAATGTGGATGGAGGTGAATGTTGAACATGTTCATTCACTGATATCCATGTTATATCTGCCCCGTATCTGCCCACACACTCAACTTGTCTAAATCAACTGGCCTGAAACATCAAAAGTTTCTGTCTCCATGGATGTAGTTGTACCTGCCCAGTGTTTCAGGATGCACTTTAGCAAAGCAGGCATAAAATAAGGGGTGGCTTGGTAGTGTGGTGTTTAGCGTAATGCTTTACAACACCAGTGACCTGCGTTCAATTCCTACCATGGACTGTAAAGAGCTTCTATCTTCCTCCCATGACTGCAAGGGTTTCCTCCAGGTGCTCTGGTTTCCTCCCACAGTCCAAAGACGAATGGGTTAGTAGTTTAATTGGTCACATGTATGTAATTGGTGGCACAGGCTGGTGCTGTGCTGTATCCCCAAATACCAAGAATGGGGAAGAAATGGTGATCTAAGGGACTTTGACCATGGTGCCAGGTCAACACCTGTGATTTGAGTATCTCAGAAACTGCTGGTCTCCTGGCATTGTTGTGCACAACAGTCTCTCTACAGTTTACAGAGAATAGTGTGAAAAACAAAATAGCATCCAGTGGGTGGCAGTTCTGTGGATGAAAACACCTTGTTA
The DNA here is from genome assembly GCF_048418815.1 of Hemitrygon akajei. NCBI lineage: Eukaryota > Metazoa > Chordata > Chondrichthyes > Myliobatiformes > Dasyatidae > Hemitrygon > Hemitrygon akajei. The sequence goes on along the minus strand of NC_133139.1, from coordinate 2,132,151 downwards.
ATTAGAGCGGTCTGAGAAGATCGGCCAAAATGGTTCAGGCTGACAGAAAGGTGACAGTAACTCAAAGAACCACACGTGACAACAGCAGTGTGCAGAACAGCATCACGTTGAACCCTGAAGTGGTTGGACTACAGCAGCAGAAGACCATGACCATACACTCAATGGCCACTCCATTATATACAGGAGGTACAGGAGTGACTGTATAGGTTTGAGTTTGCAGAATGTGTTTGTTTTTGTAAATGAAAGTACTGGTAAAGGCAAGAGAGTGAGAGGAAGCTGGGAAGGAACATAATGCAGTTCTGTGGGCAAAAATGTCTTGTTGATGAGAGAGATCAGAGGAAAATGGCCATACTGGTTCTAGCTGACAGAAAGGTGACAGTAACACAAATAACCACACACTGTGCAGAAGAGCATCTCTGAATACACAACGTGTTGAACCTTGAAGTGGATGATCTACAGCAGCAGAAGACCATGACTACTTTTCTAGGTACAGGATTGCTTTTATATTTATATTTATTGTGTTGTTTTGTCTTTTTATTGTTGATGCTCATTGTGATTTTTTTTCTGCTGCATTGGATCCGGAGTAACAATTATTTTGTTCTCTGTCACACTTGTATACTGAAGAATGACATTAAACAATCTTGAATCTTGAATTTAAAGTCCAACCTGTGTAACTGGGGAATTTAAATTCCAGCAATTACATTTGGAGTTGAATGAAAACTTCCTCAGGAGGCTAAAAAAACTTGGTGGATCCTCTCTGATCGTCAGCAAATACTATGCAAGCATCCCCTATCTGGATGCATCACGGCTTAGCATTGCAATTGCTCTACACAGGACTGTGAGAGATTGCAGAGGAATGGACAACACACACAAAATGCCAGAGGAACTCAGCAGGTCAGGCAGCATCCATGGACAGGAGCAAACAGTTGATATTTCGGGGTGAGACACTTTACCAGGATCTTCATCAGTCCTCATGAAGGGCCTCAGCCCAAAACATCGACTGTTTATTCCTCTCCATAGCTGCTGCCTGACCTGTTGAGTTCCTCTAGAATTTTGTGCACGTTGCTCTGGATTTCCAGCATCTGCAGAATCTCTTGTGCAGAGAGTTGTGGACACAGCTCAGCACATCAGAAAAACTAATTTCCCCTCTATACTTCTCTCTGTCTCAGTAAAGCTGCCAGCATAACCAAAGACCCTGCTACCCTGGGCATTTTCCCCTCTCTCACTGACAACCCAATGAGAGTTGGACATCTAGCCTCATTCGTGACACCCCACATCCTGTAAACAAAAAACGCACCATCAGTGGTCCTGAGAGCATCAGTCAGAATTGTGGGGATTTGGCACTTGATAAAGCATTAGTGGGTAATGCTGCTTCCACTGCTAACCCCAGCAAGGAACAGTGCAATACATGACGTGTTACAGTTTGCACAAAGCCACTTCCTGTAGACACTTGGGCCCACACAACACACCTCACCAGTCATAATATTACTGTGCACTTCCATCTAGGAATGGAAAATGCTCATGACACACAAGTAAGCCTTTAGAAAATGTTGGCCTTTACTGGCCCAGTTCATCATGTAAACTCATCAGCCCTACATTATCATTTGCTGATTTTGTGGGCAATGGGTTTGGCTGGTTTGTTTTTTTTTTAGGGCGTCACAGTAGTGTGATGTTATTACAGCTTTTGGGGTGTCAGAGTCTGGAGTTCAATCCCGGCACAATTCTGTCAGGAGTCCTTCCCGTGGAATGCGTGGATTTTCTCCGGGTGCTGCGGTTTCCTCCCACACTCCAAGACGTACCGGGTAGATTAATTGACCTGTGATTGTAAATTGTCTTGTGATTAGGTTAGGGTTAAACTGGGGTTGTTGGGGGTTGCTGGGCAGCATAGCTCAAAGGGCCAAAAAGGCATTTCCCACGCTGTGTTGTTAAAGTAAAATAAATAAATGTAGTTATACACAGCTTCTAACATCCACCTCCTGTCAATGACAGTGACAGAAGGGTCATGGTCTTGAGATTTCTCCCCCTCCAAAACACTCCTCTCACTTTCACCTACAGAGTCAAGAACAAGCTTCAGGAGTTTATTTCATTTTCCCAAAAGAGAATGTTCACAGCCATGGCTCTGCATACTGTGACAAGTAGCAACCACAGCAGCAACAGCAAACTCACGCCACAGACAGTCAAAAGGGTGGGATGGGTGATGTGAAATAACTTGATGGGGTGGATGGATGGGTGAGGCTCCAAACAGCAGAGAAATCCTCTGCTACCCTCTCCGTGTATGTGATGGGTTCTCCTCATATCTGTAAAATGCAGCCAATGTAACTGTGCATGCATTGCAAGTAAACATACATGCAAATGTGATTTTGGAAAACTAATGCAAGATATACTCAGTGACCACTTTATTAATTATAACTGTCTACCTACTCGTTAATGCAAATATCTAATCAGCCAATCATGTGGCAGCAACTCAATGCATAAAAGCATGCAGACATGATCAAGAGGTTCAAACTAAACATCAAAAGAGGGAAGAAATGTGATCTAAGTGACTGACCATGGAATGATTTTTGGTGCCAGATGGTGTAGATTGAAGATCTCAGAAACTGCTGATCCCCTGGGATTTTCATGCACAACAGTCTCCAGAGTTTAGAGAGAATGGTGTGAAAAACAAAAAGCATCCAGTGAGTGGCAGTTCTGTGGGCAAAAGTGCCTTGTTAATCAGAGGTCAGTGGAAAATGGCCAGACTGGCTCAAGCTGACAGGAAGGTGACAGGAACTCAAATAACCGCACGTTACAACTGTGGTGTGCACAAGAGCATCGTGTTGAACCTTGAAATGGATGGGCTACAGCTGCAGAAGACCATGAACAAAAACTCAATGGCCACGTTATTATGTACAGGAGGTACAGGAGTGACTACTAAGCATAGGTTTGAATATTCAGAATGTATTTTTTTGTAAATGCAAGTACTGGTAAAAGTAAGATAGAGGAAGCTGGGAAGGAAAATAAAGAGTTTCCATGGATATGTAGAAAGTTAAATGCAGGTGAGAGGAAAGGCGAGTCCCTTAAAGACAGAGAAGGGGGAAATTATCCTCAGCTGTGTGTGAGGGGCTAAGAGTGCTCAGTGGGTCCCAGTACCTCGAAAATGCTGGGGTCTTGGTGTAGACTGCTGTCCGCACAGTCTGGCATTAACACAGCTGCTTCACCCCTGGAGAACCACATGTCTATGTCTTTGGTTCTGTGGCTGTATCACTGTCAGGCACATGCTAGACACGTGGTTCAGTGTTTCTCTGGATCTTCTACAGGATCTATCCACATTGTTATGATCACAGCCACTGAATCTAACCAGTTTTAGAACCATAGAGCACTATAGCACAGAAAACAAGGCATTTGGCCCTTCTAGTCTGTGCCAAAACTTTATTCCGCTAGTCCCATTGACCTGCACCTAGTCCATAACCCTCCAGACCTCTCCCATCCATGTATCTATCCAATTTATTCTTAAAACTTAAGAGTGAACCCGCATTTACCACTTCAGATGGCAGCTCGTTCCACACTCTCACCACCCTCTGAGTGAAGAAGTTCCCCCTAATGTTACCCCTAAACCTTTCCCCTTTCACCCTAAAGCCATGTCCTCTCGTATTTATCTCTCCTAATCTAAGTGGAAAGAGCCTACTCGCATCTACTCTGTCTATACCCCTCATAATTTTGTAAACTATTAAATCCCCCCTCATTCTCCTACACTCCAAGGAATAAAGTCCTAACCTATTCAATCTTTCCCTGTAACTCAACTCCTGAAGACCTGGCAACATCCTGGTAAATCTTCTCCGCACTCTTTTAATCTTACTGATATCCTTCCTATAGTTAGGTGACCAGAACTGCACACAATACTCCAGATTTGGCCTCACCAATGTCTTATATAACCTCACCATAACATCCCAAATCCTATACTCAATACTTCGATTTATGAATGCCAGGATGCCGACAGTTTTCTTTGCAACCCTGTCTACCTGTGACGCCATTTTCAGGGAATTATGTATCTGAACTCCCAGATCCCTTTGTTCCTCTGCACTCCTCAGTGCCCTACCATTTACTGTGTATGTCCTACCTTGATTTGTCCTTCCAAAATGCAACACCTTACACTTGTCTGCATTAAATTCCACCTGCCATTTTCTGGCCCATTTTTCCAGTTGGTCCAGATCCCTCTGCAAGCTTTGAAAGCCTTCCTTGCTGTCCACAATGCCTCCAATCTTAGTGTCATCAGCAAATTTGCTGTTCCAATTTACCACATTATCATCTAGATCATTGATATAGACAACAAACAACAGTGGTCCCAGCACAGATCCCTGAGGCACACCACTAGTCACAGGCCTCCAGTCTGAGAAGCAATCATCCACTACCACTCTCTGTCTTCTCCCACACAGTCAATTTTGAATCCGGTTTACAACCTCTCCATGGATACCTAGTGTCTGAACCTTCTGAACTAACCTCCCATGTGGGACCTTGCCAAATGCCTAACTAAAGTCCATGTATACAACATCCACAGCCTTTCCTTCATCTACTTTCTTGGTAACCTCCTCGAAAAACTCTACAAGATTCGGTAAACATGATCTACCACGCACAAAGCCATGCTGGCTATCCTTAATCAGCCCTTGGCTGTCCAAATACTTGTATATCCTGTCTCTCAGACCACCTTCCAATAATTTACCTACTATTGATGGCAGGCTCGCCAGCCTGTAATTAGCTGGTTTACTTTTGGAGCCTTTTTTAAACAGCGGAACAACATGAGCTACCCTCCAATCCTCCGGCACCTCACCTGAGGCTAAGGACATTTTAAATATTTCTGCCAGGATCCCCATAATTTCTACACTAGTTTCTCTCAAGGTCCGAGGAAATATCATGTCAGGCCCGGGGGATTTATCTTCTTTTATTTGCTGTAAGGCAGCAAGCACCTCCTCCTCTTTAATCTCTATATGTTCCGTGACACTACTGCTTGTTTCCCTTCCTTCCATATATGCTATGCTAGTTTCCTGAGTAAATACAGATACAAAAAAATTGTTTACGATGTCCCCCATCTCGTGAGGCTCCACACATAGATGACCATTCTGATCTTCCAGGGGACTAATGTTGTCCCTTACTATCCTTTGACTCTTAATATACTTGTAGAAACCCTTCGGGTTTACCTTCACATTATCTCCCAAAGCAACCTCATGTCTTCTTCTTGCCTTCCTGATTTCCTTCTTTAGTATTTTCTTACATCTTCTATACTCTTCAAGTACCTCATTTGTTCCTTGTTGCCTCTACCTGCTATCCACCTCTCTCTTTTTCTTAACCAGATTGCCAATATCCCTTGAAAACCAAGGTTCCCTATGCCTGTTAAATTTGCCTTTAATCCTGGCAGGAACATGCAAACTCTGCACTCTCAAAATTTCGCCTTTGAAGGCCTTCCACTTACTGAACACATCCTTGCCGGAAAACAACTTTTCCCAATCCACTCTTCCTAGATCCTTTCTCATTTCCACAAAATTGGCCCTTCTCCAATTTAGAACCTCAACTCGAGGACCAGACCCATCCTTATCCATAATTAACTTGAAACTAATGACATTATGGTCACTGGACCCAAAATGTTTGTCTACACATACTTCTGTCACCTGACCTCTTTGGTTCCCTAATAGGAGATCAAGTATTGCATCCTCTCTCATAGGTACCTCTATATATTGATTTAAATTTCCTGAACACATTTGACAAACTCCGAGCCATCTAGCCCTTTCACAGTGTGGGAGTCCCAGTCAATATGTGGTAAGTTAAAATCCCCTATTACAACTTTCTGTTTCTTACATTGGTCTGCTATCTCTCTGCAGATTTGTTCCTCCAATTCTCTCTGACTATTGGGCGGTCTATAATACAACCCTATTAGTGTGGTCACACCTTTCCCGTTCCTCAGCTGCACCCATATGGCCTAAGTAGACAAGCCCTCTGGGCTGTCCTGTCTACACACAGTTGTGATATTTTCCCTGACTAGTAATGCCACTCCTCCCCCTTTCATCCCTCCCCTACTATCACATCTGAAACAATGGAACCCTGGAACATTAAGCTGCCAGTCTTTTTTTAACAAAAGTTCATTCACACACAAAATACATGAAATACAAAGATCAAGGACTTACAAGTCAGTAAGCAATTTCATAAGACCATAAGATATAGGAGCAGTAGGCCATTCGGCCCATTGAGTCTGCGGCGCCATTCAACCATGGGCTGATCCAATGCTTCCAGTCATCCCCACTCCCCTGCCTTCTCCTCATACCCTTTGATGCCTTGGCTAATAAAAAACCTATCTATCTCTGCCTTAAATGCACCCAATGACTTGGTGTCCACAGCCGCTCATGGCAACAAATTCCACGGATTTACCACTCTCTGACTAAAGTAATTTCTCCACATCTCAGTTCTAAATGGGCGTCCTTCAATCCTGAAGTCGTGCCCTCTTGTCCTAGACTCCCCTACCATGGAAAATAACTTTGCCATATCTAATCTGTTCAGGCCTTTTAACATTTGGAACGTTTCTATGAGATCCCCCCCTCCCCCATTCTCCTGAACTCCAGGGAATACAGCCCAAGAGCTGCCAGACGTTCCTCATACAGTAATCCTCTCATTCCTGGAATCATTCTCGTGAATCTTCTCTGAACCCTCTCCAATGTCAGTATATCCTTTCCAAAATAAGGAGCCCAAAACTACACACAAGTGTGGTCTCATGAGTGCCTTATAGAGCCTCAACATCACATCCCTGCTCTTATATTCTATACCTCTAGAAGTGAATGCTAACATTGCATTCGCCTTCTGCACCACTAACTCAACCTGGAGGTTAATCTTTAGGGTATCCTGCACAAGGACTCCCAAGTCCCTTTGCATCTCTGCATTCTGAATTTTCTCCTCATCTAAATAATAGTCTGCCTGTTTATTTCTTCCACCAAAGTGCATGACCATACACTTTCCAACATTATATTCATTTGCCACTTCTTTGCCGATTCCCCTGAACTATCTAAGTCTCTCTGCAGGCTCTCTGTTTCCTCAACACTACCTGCTCCTCCACCTATCTTTGTATCATCAGCAAATTTAGCCACAAATCCATTAATCCCATAGTCCAAATCATTGACATACATTGTAAAAAGCAGCGGTCCCAACATTGACTCCTGTGGAACTCCACTGTTAACCGGCAGCCAGCCAGAATAGGATCCTTTTATTCCCACTCTCTGTTTTCTGCTGATCAGCCAATGCTCCATGATTACTGCTGTCTATAAAATACTCAATTCCCTGGAGGGCAAAGCCACCATTCCCAGAAATTCCTCACTGTACCCATGGTGATGGTGTGTTCCCTCTCCAAAGACACCTGGGCATAAACGTATTGTATTCCTGGAAGAGGGGAAGACAGTCAGCTCAGTCAGAGCTTTCGACTGCCCACCGACTGGACCCCTGAATAGCCATCCTGCCCAGACCCAGGAGGAAGCTCACTACTAGATCCTCCGAGCATCCAGGCATAAGACTGACCATAGGATCAGGGCTGTGAAGGATTCAGAACTTATTTCAGGTCAGTAGCTTTAAAGTTCAAAGCTCGAAATATGTTTATTATCAATGAGTGTATTTATCACCATATACTATGTTGACATTCATTTTCTTTCACGTGTTCACAGGAAAATAAGGAAATATGGAACAATTTATGAAAAACTTCACATAAATACCGATAACCAATGTGCAAATTGGAGGTGCTACTTAAATTACGAGGGGCAGAACTTAAGGAACGATCTATTCCGCTTTTTCTTCTCTACACCCATGACTGTGTGGCTAGGCATAGCTCAAATACCATCTATAAATTTGCTGACAATACAAAAGTTGGTAGAATTTCAGGTGGTGACGAGAGGGCGTACAAGAGCAAGATATACCAGCTAGTGGAGTGGTGTCGCAGCAACAACCTGGCACTCAACGTCAGTAAGACGAAAGAGCTGAATGTGAACTTTAGGAAGGGTAAGATGAGGGAACACAAATCAATCCTCACAGAGGGATCAAAAGTGGAGAGGGAGCAATTTCAAGTTCCCAAATGTCAAGATTGCAAAGGATCTAACCTGGTCCCAAATATATCAATGTAGCTGTAAAGAAGGCAAAACAGCAGCTTTGAAGAGATTTAGTTTGACAACTAAAACACTCGAAAATGTCTATAAGTGTGCTGTGGAGAGCATTCTGACAGGTTACATCACCGTCTGGTACCGGGGGGGTGGGGTGGGGGGGTCTACTGCACAGGATGGAAAGAAGCTACTGAAAGTTGTAAAATTAGTCAGGGTGGTCTCCGTAGTACCCAAGACATCTTCAAGGACCGGTGCCTCAGGAAGGACTCCCATCACCCAGGGCATGCCCTCTTCTCACTGTTACCATCAGCAAGAAGGTACAGAAGCCTGAAGGCACACACACAGTGATTCAGGAACAGCTTCTTCCCCTCTGCCATCCGATTCCTAAATAGACATTGAACCCATGAACACTACCTCATTTTTATTTAAATATATATTATTTCTGTTTTTCAACTATTTTTAATCTATTCAATATACATATATACTTACTGTAGTTGATTTACTTATTCTTTTTCTGTTTATATTATCATGTAATGCGTTGAACTGCTTCTGATAAGTTAACAAATTTCACAACACATGCCAGTGATAATAAATCGGATTCTGATTCATATTGGAGGAAACTATAGGGAGGATGTCAGAGATAGGTTTTTACACGGAGACTGGTGGGTGTGTGGAACACTCTGCTGGGGGTGCTGGTAGGGGCAAATACATTAGGGGCATTTAAGAGACTCTTAGGAAGTCACATGAATGAAAGAAAAATGGAGGGTTATGGAGAGTAGGAGGGAAGGGTTAGATTCATCTTCGAGTAGGTTAAAGATTGGCACAACATCTTGGGCTGAAGGGCCTGTGGTGTGCTGTGCTGTTGTACGTTCTCTGTTGTACGTTTGATACAACCTTCTGGCGACATTTCTGCTATCTGAGTGGTTCAGAGACAGAGTATGTGGTGAGGTTCCTGTGTGGGGCAGATGCCAGGTGTTGTTATGTGCAGGGGAGAGCCCAGGATGTGTGAGTGTGTGCATTGTGCTGGTGAGATCTCCAGGTCAGGCAACAGATGGCCCTGTCACCCCACCCCAGCTCTTCACTGCCTGAACCTGGGGAGATGCCGAGAGCTGAGAAACCATAGGCAGGAAATCGGGCTCTTGCACCCAGGCAAAAGCGTGAACTTGATGTTAAGTTTCGTTCTGATGTAGTGGCCACTGTTACTGTAAACACTTCCACTGAGCAGAAACATCATGGGCACCTTCACACACCAGCCTCGGCGCTGTCTCTCTCTCTCTCTCTCTCTCTCTCTCTCTCTCTCTCTCTCCAATTCTCTTTTCCTCCTCTCTCTCCCCCCACAATTCTCAATCTCTATAATTCTCTCTCTCTCCAACATGTTTCCCTCTGTGAGTGCCTGCCCTGGTTGTCAGTGCCAAGGCCTTTACACTGCCACGTTGTCCTGGCATCTGACTGCCCCCTGCAGTTCCACACCACCCACCCAGTTCCAAAGTCAGGATAGGGAGAAAATTCATAGAGAGGTAGGGAGGAGTCAAGGAGGAAAGAAGGCTCCTGTGCTGGGTTCTGCTCCACAGCCTGACCACAATGCGAGACAGTCACAGCTGTGTACAGTGCTGGAGATCTCCAGTGGAAGCAACTTCCTCTCAGTGTCCTCCCAGTCCACCTCTCACTTATAACAAGATCTCTTTTCCTTCTTCAAAACACCAATATTTAGAGGTTCCACCTTTCCAATGTTGACCTCTCCAAGTGTTAGACCCCTTACCATTCGCACAACTCCCTGACAGGGGTCCTGTTCCTCCCTGACAGCCCCTGTTACCAAGGCTCCATTACAGTAGGCCGTCCCTTCCTGCGCACAGTCCCCACCTCTAGAAATCTCTCTCCCATTCCCTCTGGTTCTTTATCCATCTCTTTTTCATTTCCTGTCAACCTTTGTGTTAGAAATCCTGACAGAGTCTCATCCTGTTACGTTGATACTTTGTTCTCCTCCATAGATGCTGCCTGACCTGAGAGTGTTGTCAAAAATTCCTCCTAGTCTCCTCACTGGCATACTCATGTCAAAGATCCACCCACCAACTTTAGCTACTAACCTGTGTCCACGTTCTCAACCTCAGCAACCCCCACACACTTCCTGTACATTTCATTTATTTTATTTAGAGATACAGTATGATAACAGGCCCTACCGGCCTTACACCCATGTGACCCCCCACTTAGACCCATAACCTGCCCAGTTACAGCCATGTGATCTGCTCAATTTCATCCATGTGACTAACTAACCTGGTAACCTGTATGTGTTTGGATTCTGGGAGGAAATCGGAGCCTCCAGAGGAAACATCCACAATCAAAGCAGGAACATACAAATTCCTTACAGTTGGTGGTGCTTGGCAGCGGGTCACTGGTGCTGTCACACTGTTGTGCTTACAGTCAGCTGTGGGAATTGGGGGGGGAGGGGGAGTGGGGAGGAGGGGGAGGAGAGAGGGAGGAAAGAAGAGAGAGAGGGGGAGGGGAGGGGGGAGGAGAACAGGAGAGGGGGAGAGAAGGAGGAGGGGAGAGAGGGGCTAGGGGGTAGGAGTGGGAGGGGGAGAGGGGGTTGGAGAAGGCTGGGGAGGAGTGAAGAGAGGGGAAGAGTGAGGTAGAGGGGTGCAGAGAGGGGGAAGGGGTTGGAAAGAGGGTGGAGGGGGGAGAGAAGGAGAGAAATACTAGACTACAGGGTGAGAGACGGCTGAAGAGTTGAAAATGGTGGACAATGGTGGGTTGTTCTCACACTGAGGTACCTCAGCACAACCCCAGTGACAACTCATTTGTTCCTGCCCTATTCTCATGGGCCCAGAGTGAGTCATAAGGCAGCAGGAAACATATGAGCCTCATCTGTCAGAATTTGCCCCATAGTCAGGGCTGAGAGCGAACCACACCAGCTGCCGTTCTCCTCCCACACCTTCACCATTCTCAGTCAAGCATCAGCACCTTGCCTTTCAGCTGCCCCCTCAGGGCTGCCAGAATCAAGGGGTTAAATCAAACACTGGAAAGTGTGTCACACTCTCAGAGTTAATGGGTTCATTTATTCCTGCAGTGACTACGACAGGAAATGGTAGAAAGCATTGTACACTGGCCAGGATGACTCAACGGCAGATTTTAACCCATTCACACCCTTCCTCCCTCTCATCATAGTGAGTCTTCTTTCTCCATCCCATCTCATGCCGTGACCTTCCCCACACTTCAGAGAATCGGCCTGTGCTTGGTGGGCGGCTCACTAGTCTCTGAGCCACATGCCATGAGCTCAAACCCCACATCGGAGATAGTTTCATGCAGAGCTGTGGGATTACTTTAACCCATGGCTCATTCCACCTTCTCAGATGGACAGGAAAATGCCACAAGCAGCCGACACTCACACCTGCACAGACACCACAGCAGGCAATCACATATTTCACTGGACAACATTAGCACAGAAAACTCTTTAATTAATATTTTCTTTGCAGTTTAACAATGGATTGTCAGCTGAAAAGAGCTGCAGCACAAGGCAGTATCATCTTGGATCTTGTTTCTATTTCCCTCCGCTTAGTCGGCCTCTATGACTGACCGTTTCAGTTTTCCTTTCTTCCATCAATGCTTAATCAAACAATAATGAAGCAACAAGTTTTGTGCCTTTCCTGACTTCTGAAAGAACCTTGGATTAAAAACATCAGAATCCAACAGAATCTTGCATTTCCGAAACATCTAAGGAGAGCAGGTGTACTGGAATTACAGCACGTGTACTGGAATTACAGCACGTGTACTGGAATTACAGCACTTTGCTGGAATTACAGCACGTGTACTGGAATTCCCTTGATGCTGGCCTGTGTTACAATTCCCATGGAGTTGAGCAAGGGACAGAAAAACTCATCTCAAAGTCTTAGCGACGGATTCAACACCTCCCTCTGCAACTGGATCCCTGTCTTCCTGACCAACAGACTGTAATCAGTACAGAAAGGCAGCAACACCTCTGCCACAATTATTCTAAGCCATTGGTGCGGCACGTGATTGTGTTCACAGAGCCCTGTTCTGCTCCCTGTCCATTCATGACTGTGTGACTAGATTCCGCTCAAACTCCATCTACATGTTTGCAGATGATACCACCATAGTGGGCGTTATCTCAATCTGGGTACAGCAAGGAGATCGACAACCTGTTGGCATGACAACAACCTTTGACTCAATTTTTTTTGACTTTCACTCAATGTTTGTTATGTCTCCGCACTCGCTGGGAAAATGGAGTCTCCTCCTTCTCCCTTATTAGGGAGAGAGAACCTATGGGATGTCGAATACCGGGTGAAATACGAAGTCTTTGGGGTAACTGCAAGTCAGTGGCGATGCTTTTTTTGTCAGTGGGGGGAGGTGGATTGTTGTTCACTGCTGCTTACGTGCAGGAGGGAGGGGAGCTGGGGGGAACTTTAGGGTTCTAATGTTTGTCATTTATTCTTTGGGGCACTTCTCTGCTTTTGTGGATGGTTGCAAAGAAAAAGCATTTCAGTAAGTAGATTGTATACATTTCTCTGACATCAGATTTGACCTTTGAACTGAGGAGCTGGTCATTGACTGCAGGAAGGGGGGGGGGGTTGTGCTCATGCTCCTGTTTACACTAACAGTGTTGAGGCTGAGAGCTTCAAGGTCTTAGTTGTGAACATGATCAATAGCCTGTCCTGATCCAACCATGTCACACCCCAGAAAGCTCAGTAACACCCTCACTTCCTCATGAGTAAAGTAGTTCAGCATGTACCTGGTCAACTCTTACCAATATTTATTGATGCACCATATCTATGTATTCAATCTGGATGCATAACAGCTTGGCATGCAACTGTTCTGCACATGGTCACCAGAAACTGCAGAGCTGTGGACACATCACAGCACAGCACAGCACATAACAGGAACCAGCCTCCACTCTATGTATTCTGTCTACACTTCTCTCTGCCTTGGTAAAGCAACCAACATAATCAAAGACCCATGCACCACCAGCATTCTCCCCTCTCCTGTCACGTAGAAGATACAAAAGCCTGAAAGCATGTACCACCAGTCTTAAGGACAAATTTTGACAGTTTATCCATTTCCATAGATGCTGCTTGACCTGATGCATTCCAGCATTTTGTGCATGTTGCTCAAGATTTCCAGCATCTGCAGAATCTCAGATGTCAAGCACAGCTTCTATCCCAACATGAACAAACAAGCTGGAGGAACTCAGCAGGTCGGGCAGCATCTGTGGAAATGAGCAGTCAACGTTTTGGGCCGAGACCCTTCGTCAGGACTGACAGCTTCTATCCTACTGTTATCAGACCCTTCAATGAACCGCTGTACAACAAGATGGACACTTGGCCTCACAATCTACCCTGTTATGATCGTGCACTTTATCATTTACCTGTACTGTACTTTTTCAGTAGCTTTTACACTTTATTCTGCATTGTTACTGTTTTACCTTGTTCAAGCTCAAAGCACTTGTGCAATAACGAGATCTGTGTAAATAGTATGTATGCAATCTTTCCACTGTATTCTGGTCCATGTGTCAATAATAGACCAAATCCAAGTTGGAGCAGCTGTCCATCACTGAGATCAGGGAATCGTGGAGCGCTGGGCTGAAAGTAGCCCAGTACAGCAACAGATCTCTCTTGTCTTACGTGGATGGCATTGACAGACAGGGAACAAGAAGCCCATGCACTGGGGATTTTCAGTTCATTTAAAACTGTTTAAGTATTTCTTTTTACTCATTTTAGGGTTTTTAAAACAATTGATTGATATATATTACATTACTCTTAAGATTTTGAATGTTTATCATTTTTAAATTATGTATTGCAATGTACAGCTGCCACAAAACAACAAATTTCTCGACATATGCAAATGAAATTAAACCAGTTTCAAGTTCCTGGATGTCAAGATCTCTGAAGATCTAACCTGGTCCCAACATATCGATGTAGTTACAAGGAAGCCAAGACAGCGACTATACTTCATTAGGAGTTTGAAGAGATTTGGCATGCCAACAAATACATTCAAAAACTTCTATAGTTGTACTGTGGAGAGCATTCTGACAGGCTGCATCACTGTCTGTTATGGAGGGGCTACTGCACAGGACTGAAAGAAGCTGCAGAGGATTGTAAATCTAGTCAACTCCATCTTGGGTACTAGCCTACAAAGTACCCAGGACATCTTTAGGTAGCGGTGTCTCAGAAAGGCAGCATCCATTATTAAGGGCCTCCAGCACCCAGGGCATGCCCTTTTCTCACTGTTACTATTGGGTAGGAGATACAGAAGCCTGAAGGCACACACTCTGCAATCCAGGAACAGCTTCTTCCCCTCTGTCATCCAATTCCTAAATGGACATTGAATCCTTGGACATTACCTCACTTTTTAAAAAAATGTACAGTATTTCTGTCTTTTGCACTTTAAAAAAAATCTATTCGATATACGTATACTGTAAATGATTTACTGGTTTATTTATTATTATTATTTCATCTATTATTTTTTTCTCTTCTATATTATGTATTGCATTGAACTGCTGCTGCTAAGTTAATAAATTTCACGACACATGCCGGTGATAATAAACCTGATTCTGATTCTGACCTGATTCTGTCAGAAACATTCACATGATGTAACATGTTTGACAGCCAGTTAAGCTCACAGTGCAGTCCAGCCCACTGCCAAAATCTAGGAGTGGGACTCATACTGCCATACCCACAAACGTACTGAGAAACTAACCACTGTTCCTTTTAAGGTGCACAGATGCACAGTAACCAGAATGCTACCACACACATAGCCCTTGTTGCTGCACAGCTAGAATTTTATTTTACATAATGTTAATATAATTTTGAAATTGTGCTAATATAATTTTGAAATCTATGTTATGTTGTGAAGAACCCTGTAATTATGTTAATGTATATAATCCATAAATTTTCTAAACAATAAACATACCACAACCTTTACTTTGAAACATTTTAGAGTTTAAACATATTTACATTGTCAGTATTTCAAGCGACAACAACGTTACAAATTGTAACAATAAACACAGAATGGAAGCTGGTAGCTGATTGTTAGTAAACCGCTGGCCACTGAACATCAATGCCATCTAGTCAAAACATCTTATTTTTGCCCTTGTGCCTGTCAGTTGTTTTGACCGCCTGTCATTATTTATTTGTGTTGTGAGTTGTGGTTTGTATTTCTTTGATGTGCATATACAAAAAAAATTTAAAGTGCCATGCAGTTTCCAGGCTGTGTTAAAAAGTTCCTGCTCAGAGCAATGGTTAGTCTGTACGACTACATAAAAAAAGTTAGAAGGAATGTTGAAACTGACCCTCTGAAAACGATCACCAAGCCTGGCCCAGGACAGAGATGTGGATTGTGCTAGGCAGGGACTAGCCAACCACAAGCTGTGGTCAGCAGGTAACTGCAGTGATTATTGAACAGGGCAGTAAACTGCTGGAGCACTGATCAATGACCAAGGACTAGTTGCAGCCGGCTGGAATTACTTATCGTCAGCCAACAATTCTTCTGAGATTTATTTTGATCCCTCCGAACGCTGAGGGTGGAAGAGCAAAGGGTAAAGAAAGGCTGCTGGACTGCCCGGCTCAGGAACCTAACTACGGATGGATACTGATGACTTGTCACTGAAGAACAGTGGTCTGGGCCACGAATCCCTGCATACATTAACTATGCCTATTGCGCCTACATGTGTGTAGTTGATAAGTGTGCATGTGTGTGGTTTGCAGTAGGGGGCTTGTGCATGCTCACGTGCCTGGAGTGTGAGCACAGTTCACAGGGACCCACTAACAATGCAGTAACTACTAATGCTGAAAATTATTTTTAGGCCATTGTTGTTGGAATCAGGGGAATCTGGAGCCCAGAGAATTTCCAGCTCCAGAGAACAACAGAAACATATCAGTAGACACCTTTACAAATACAATCAGGCCGAGGCCACTCAGCAGTACCAGCCGTTAGTAATATCATGGCTGCTTTGAACACAACTCCCACTCCACATCCATGTGAACTTCCACCCACTTGTCAGTGAAATATCTACTGGTCTTGCCTGTGGGTGTGTGTGCATGTGTCCGTGAATGTGTGTGTAAATATTTCAACATGCCAGGCTCAGGATTCCTTGTGAGAAAAATTTGCACGTTCTCTGCCTGATGTGGGCGACCCTTTGTTTGTAAACATTGGCCCCTCGTTCTACCTGATCCCACGTGAAACAATCTGTCCACATCCTTCCTGCTGTGCCCCCTCAGTGCTGTTTATATTTCAATCAAGTTCTCTTTATTTCTACAAGCAGATTTTGGGTGCAGAAAGTGGGAAAATTTAAAGTTTTGTTTTACACAGAGAGTCATAGGTGACAGGTATGTGCACCTAAGGAATAGTCACATAGCTATAGAGTCTTACAACGCAATGGCCCAAATTTTCCCTGCCGACGTTGTTGCCCAGAGAGCTAGTCCCGCATTTGGCCGAGAACCCTCTAATCCTCCCCTATACATGTATGAGATAGTTGTAGATCAGGGGTTCCCAACCTTTTATATGCCTTGGATCCCAACCATTAACCAAGGGCTCTGTGAACCGTAGGTTTGGAGCCCCTGTTCTAAACATTACTAATTTACCCAGCTCAGCCAATGTTTGTGGCAGCTCCTTCCAAATATGCAACACCCTTTGTGTGAAGAAGCTGCCCAGAAGTTTCCTTTTAAATGTCTCACCTCTGATCTGAAACTTCTGCCCCTTTTGTTGTTAGCACCCCCCACCCCACCAGGAAAAAGACTGTGATTTCACCCAGTCAATGCCACTCATGATCTTGTTACCTCCATCAGGGCACCCCTAATCTCACCCAATCCAGGGAATAAAGTCCTAGTCTACACAACCTCTCCTTGTAACTCAGGGCTCTTAGTCCACGCAATGTCCTGGTAAATCTTTACTGCACTCTTTTTAGTTTGATAACATCTTATTAGTGATGGAAACAGACACATTAACGAGATTTAAGAGGCATTTAGACGGGCAGGGAATGGAGGGATATGGACCAGATGCAGGCAAATGTGATTGATTAAGATGGCATCGTGGTCAGCCCAGGCCTGTTCCTGTGCTTTACGGTTATATGTTCTAAGCACCAATCAATATTGTGGTTAGCACAGATACAGTGGGCCAAATGGCCCATTCCTGCGCTGTACTGTTGTATGTTCTAAACACCGATCAGTGCTGTTCCGCATTTGCTCATCGGACAATTTGCCCATTCCACGTATCAGTTCAGTAATGCTTCTCTGAACTGCCTCCAACATGTTAACATCCTTCCTCAAATAAGGAGACGGATGTTGTACACAGACATGGTGTCACCAGTGCTCTCTGTAATGAAGTGTATCCTTCCCACTTTTGTATTCAGTTCCCCCAACCATACATGGTAATGTTCTGACAGTTAGAGTCATACTCAAAGAACACAACAGCACAGAGACAGGACCTTCAACACATCTAATCCATGCCGAACTATTATCCTCCCTGGTCCTATTGAATTGCACCTGGACCATAGCCCTCCATACCTCTCCCAACCAAGTGCTTATCCAAATGTTGCATTCAAACCCACATCCACTGTTTCTATTGGCAGCTCATTCTACACTAACACCCCCTCTGAGTGAAGGGGTTCTCCCCTCAGGTTTCTATTAAACATTTCACCTTTCACAGTTAATACATTAGTTCCAGTCTCCCCCACGTCAGTGGAAAACAGTCCGTTTGCACTTATCCCATCTATACCCCTCATAATTTTGTATACCTCTCTCAAATCTCCCCTCATTCTCCTACGCTCCAGGGAATAAAGTCCTAGCCTAATCAACCTTTCCCTATAACTCAGATCCTCAGGTCTTGGTAAAATCCTTGCAAACTTTCTCTGCACTCTTTCAATCTTATTTACACCTGGTGGGTGACCAGAGCTACACACGTACTCCAAATCTGGCCTCACCAATGTACTTCAACAACCAACATTCTCCTAAGTGCCAGGGAATAAAGTCCTGACCTATTCAACCTTTCCCTGTAACTCAGGTTTCAGCAACTACTTGCTTTTAACTACGACACTCAGATCCTGGCACCACTTACATGAGCTAAACTGTTCCAGTTCAGCTAAACTGGACAATTTCACAGCTCTCCATCTTATACACCCATTGCCAGATCCTTGCCCACTCATCGAAACCTTTATTGCTTCTTCCTCTCCTCTCCACAGCTCACTTTCTGATCCATTCTTGTATCATCAGCAAATATACCCACCACCCACCACATCTTCATCCAAGTCCTTTATATGAATTGTGTAAAGTGAGGTTTGGAATTCGATTCCTGAGGCACACCACTCAGAAAATCTTACCGATCAGACAATGTTGTATTTCTGCCAATCTCTGCTGCCTGATCAATCAATCTTCTATCCAGGCTATGGAAACATGGGGGAGAAGGAGAATGAAAGGAGGTGAGAAAACATGGGCGTGGGAGGAAAGACACTTTTTTAGAAAGGGCATCATGAATTCCAGAGGGTTGGGCAGGTTGATCACAGTAGAGGGATAGCTAGGGGTGAAGAGAGTCAAGTCCTGCACTGTGAACGGTCATGAAGGATCCCACCTACCCTGCTCGTGGACTCTCTGTCCCACTCCCATCAGGGAGGAGGCTACGTAGCATCCACACCAGGACCACCAGACTTAGAAACAATTACTTTCCCCTAACAGTAAGGCTAATCAACCCCTCCACCCAATAACCCACTCTTCCACACCCCAACCACCACTTTATCATTTCCTGTCAGTTAACTTATGTACAGACAATCTTGTGCCTGGTGTCACTTTATGAACATACAAACAATCTATGAATACTGTCTAAGCTAGCTTATGTATTTATAGTGATTGTATTTTTTATTATTATTGTGTTCTTTATGTTGTGTGTTTTTTTATGCGCTGTCGAATCTGGAGTAACAATTATTTCTTTCTTCTTTACGCTTGCATACTGCAAATTACATTAAACAATCTTGAATTACTGTTGCAATTGCATAGGCTTCATGCAAATTTCATTCAGACTGAGCTGGAGGAATGATAGCAGAGATGTGGTCAGGGCCCAGAGGGGATCGAAACACAGACAAGAATCAGGAACAGAAACACAAGCTCTCTGGTGCTGGGAACACATAATCACAGACACATGGACCCTGGAGCTGACAGTTTCTCAAAAGACCAGCAGAACTCATTAATCCTTTCCCCGTACATCAGAGAAAATCATTCCAACAGATGCAGGAGTCCATCCCACCCAAGTGGGTGAGAAACCCCCAAGTGCCCGATGTTTTGTCACCCACACTGGTCCTGTTGACTGCTCACTGCAGGATCAGTAACAGAAGGACAGAGACTCGCCATCACCAGTCAGTCAACAATTTGTGAAGGAGAGCAGTCGGCCAAACTGACAGAAAGACCACAACCTCATTCTTATAAAAGGAAACTGTTGGTTGGATACAGAAAGTGTAATAAATGAGCTGGCTTGGAGATTGGCAAGGCAAAGTGGGCCAGCTGAAATAGAGAGAAGCTTCATTTATATAGTGTCCGACACATTTCTTTCTGATCATCCCAAAAGGCTTCACGATTTAACACTACAGTAATGCAAGGAATGCTCCAACTAGCAAAACTGTGATTATAATTACTGCTGGAAGGATCAGTTCTGGGACTAACACTCCAGAGATAACCCTTCTCTGCTGTGCAGTAGTAAAGATGAGCTTTACTTTTCACAAGTACATCGAAACATACAGTGAAACACATTGTCTTGCATCAACGACCACCAGAGTCTGAAGATGTGCTGGGGGCAGTCCACAAGTGTTGAGACGCTTCCAGCGTCAACATTGCATGCCCACAGCCTACTAACCATAACCCATCCTTTGGAATGTGGGAGGAAACTGGAGCACCTGGAGGAAACCCACACCATCATGGAGGGAGCTTACAGGCAGCGGTGGGAATTGAACCTGGGCCACCGCTGACCACTACACTACCGTACCACCTCAGGCCCAGTAACAGAAGATCTTTCCCATCCCCCAACAGTGCAGGCGTGGTTAGTTTAATACGTTGTTCTTCGATGGGTTTAGTTTATATGTTATAGTTAAATTGGTGGCACCTGCCAGTGCACCACCCCCTCAGCAGTCACCTGAAGTGTCTGCTTGGGTACCCGGAGTGGGAGACCGTGTAAACATAAAGCTGAGATTTAACGAGGGTGCACTGGGTCACTGCCTGAAGCAGCAGTGGACACAGACTTGGAAACCATGAAAAGGGAATTGCAGAAATTCCTGATAAAGAGACATCTGTAGGGCTGCAGGGAAAGAACAGGGAGTGAGACTGGGTGGGCGCTCAAAGAGCTGGTACAGGTTTGATGGGTGGAATGGCCTCTTTCAGTATTGTGAGACTGAGTGGGGGGTTTAATTAATTAATTAGTTAGCTTGTTTATTTTGAGATCCAGTGTGGAACAGGCCCCTCTGGCCCATCGAGCCGCACCGCCCAGCGACCCACCGATTTAACCCTAGTCTAATCACAGGACAATTTACAGTGACCAATTAACCCACTAACTGGTTTGTATTTAGACTGTGGCAGGAAACTGGAGCACCCGGATGTAACCCACGTGGTCATGAGGAGAGCATACAAACTCCTTACAAATGCTACCAGAATTGAACTCCGATCTCCGATGCCCTGAGCTGTAATAGCATCATGCTAACTGCTACGCTACCATCACGAGTTCCACACGGGGCACAGAAGCCATCTCTGTGATCCCCTTTCATGTATATGGTTCACCAAACACAGACAATAAGGCAGTGCTTAGCGTCAGTGACTGGGGTTCAGACGTTCTTCCTGTGTTTCCTCCAGATGCTCCGGTTTCCTCCCACTCTCCAGAGGTGTACAGGTTAGGGCTAGTGAGTTGTGGGCATGCTCTGTTGGCACTGGATGTGGGGGGACACTTGTTGGGTTGCATCCAGCACATCCTCAGACTGTGTTGGTTGTTGATGCAAATGATGCATCTCACTGTATGTTTCAATGTACATGTGAAAAATAAAACTCATCTTTATCATTAAACAGACATGATCCTTTGAGATTTAATATCAGATTCTAGTTAGTAAAGTGAAGCCGGTCAGCGAGGGGCATGCAGTTTCAGCAGCTTACCTGAATGGGAGATTGTGGACACTTGTGACGTCAGCCCTGACGTGTGAGGGTTTCGAGATACAACAGGCAGTGGTCCCCGGTTTAGGATGGACCCGGCTGGGTTACTGTAGGCCAGACCAGTGGCACCCTGTGCCGCAGAGTGTATGGAGGCTTCGTGGTTAGGTAGTCCACCTGGCTGAGAAACAGAGACACAGGAGCAGAGGAGAGACAAGTCAAAGTTTGAGTTTAATTGTCATTTAACCATACATGAATACCAATGAGTAACAGCCAAATGAAAGAGCTCAAGATGGCAGAGCACAAAGTGAGCTGCTCATCACTATATCAATACTTAGTAGTTTAAATAAAACAAGTACTTGCTTTTATAGAGAATGTCAGCACATTAAAACAAACTACTTAATGCAGAGAAATGAACCGTCACACTGTTTTGGGCCAAGACCTTTTATGAAATTTGGAAACAATCTAATCCGAAACTGAATCAGAATCAGGTTTAATATCACCGACGTACATCGTGAAATTTCTTGTTTTGTGGCAGTAGTATAGAGAAACATAGAAACATAGAAAACCTACAGTACAATACAGGTCCTTCGGCCCACAATGCTGTGCCGAACATATACTTACTTTAGAAAATACCTAGGCTTACCCATATCCCTCTATTTTTCTAAGCTCCATGTACCTATCCAGGAGTCTCTTAAAAGACCATATTGTATCTGCCTCCACCACTGTCACCGGCAGCCCATTCCACGTACTCACCACTCTCTGCGTAAAATCTTACCCCTGACATCTCCTCTGTACCTGCTCCCAAGCACCTTAAAACTGTGTCCTCTCCTGTTAGCCATTTCAGCCCTGGGAAAAAACCTCTGATCAATGCCTCTCATCATCTTGTACACCTCTATCAGGTCATATCTCATACCCTGTCCAGTGCAATACATAATTTAAAAATAATAAACTACAATAAGGAATATACATATAAGTAGATTAAACAGTACTGTAGTGCAAAAAGAGAGCAAAAGTAGGGATAAATTAGTGAGACTGTGTGCATGCTGGGTGCCGCCTTTTTGAGGCATCGCCTTTTGAAGCTGTCCTGGATACTGGGGAGGCTAGTGACCATGATGGAGCTGGCTGAGTTTACAACTTTCTGTAGCTTTTTCTGATCCTGTGCAGTGGCCCCTCCGTCACCAGACAGTGAGGCAGCCAGTTAGAATGCTCTCTATGGTACATCTCAATGGCAGAGGACATCCACACATCAGCCATCACTGTCTGGCTTGGTGCAGCGTCCTCTCACAATATACGAAACTACAGCAAACTGGTCAGCTCGGCTGACAAGGTCATTACCTGCGGTCTGCCATCACTGCTGGACTTCTACATGTCCAGGACAAAGAGCAGGGCAGGAAGGATCATTGCAATGACTACCCACCCAACAAGCTGCCTTTTCCAAAAGCTCCTTCTGGAAA
Organism: Hemitrygon akajei; assembly: GCF_048418815.1. Lineage (NCBI taxonomy): Eukaryota > Metazoa > Chordata > Chondrichthyes > Myliobatiformes > Dasyatidae > Hemitrygon > Hemitrygon akajei. The sequence continues at coordinate 2,109,477 of NC_133139.1, read as the reverse complement.
GGGCTGTATGCTATTAAAACTAAAATTCTTCACACAACCGTAGAAGTCTCTTCCCTCAGGCAATTAATCAGATCAACCATTCTAGTTAGCCCCCACACCCTGTATCTATTACCCCCAACACTATACTGCACTGTAAAGACCTTAAACCTTTTTATAATGAAGTAGATTGTGTGTGAGTGTGTGTACAAGAGTGAGTGAGAGTGTGTGTGTGTGAGAGTGAGTATGTGTGTGAGTGTGTGTGTGTGAGAGAGAACGTGAGCGAGTGAATGTGTGTGTGTGTGTGCATACGAACGTGACTGTGTGAATGTGAGTGTGCGTACAAGAGTGAGTGTGGGTGTACATGAGTGAGAGTGTGGGTGTGGGTGTACATGAATGAGAGTGTGAGTGTGTGTGTACATGAGTGAGTGTGTGTGAGTGTATGTGAGAGAATGTGAGCGAGTGAATGTGTGTATGTGCGCATGCGAACGTGATTGTGTGAATGTGAGTGTGCGTACAAGAGTGAGTGTGGTACATGAGTGAGAGTGTGGGTGTGAGTGTATGTGCATATACATGTGCTGCTCCAGATTTCCAGATCTGCAGTTTCTCCAAACAGCATACTGTTGTGGGACTGTAAGCAAACCACAGAAGGAGATGTCAGTGTGACTGAGCAAGGGACGGTTCTAGGAAGCACACTGAAATGAAATGATGAAGTTAAAAGAGGGAACTCAAGGACTCAGGCAGTTGGACACCAGAGTCAGACAGAAGTGGAGATGGTGGCTGAGAAAGGGACAGGAACACAGAGAGACCCAGGGTGGTGTTAGGCTGGGAACAGGGGGAGGTCAGTGAATGCAGGGCAATGGACAATGCAGAATTCGGGTCATTCGAGTTCACAAAGGATATAACTAGGTGGCTGGCCAAGAGAGCAAATGGAATAATCAATAGAAAATAACTGGTAGAAAAGAACATTTCTCTGAAACATTGAGAGTTGGTCATCACCTCCACACCCTCAGGAGGCAGAGGAAATTTCGTATGTCCCCAGTAACACTCACCAGTTTTCTCAGAAAGCACCCTATCCAGATGCATCACAGCATGGTCAAACAACGACACTGACCAAGACCACAAGAAACTGCAGAGAGTTGTGACCATGGTCCAGCCCATCACACAGGACAGCCTCCTCTCCATGGACCTCATCTACACGCCCCCTGCCCTTGGAAAGCAGCCAACATAATCAAACACCACTCCCCCCCACCCTGAGTATTCTCTCTTCTCCTATCCCCATCAGGCAGAAGATACAAAAGCCTGAAATTACATGCCATCAGGCTGAAAGGCATCTTACCGCACTCATACCAGACTCTTGAACAGACCTCTCGCAGACTAGGAGATGACTCTTGATCCTTCCAATCCGCCCTTTTGTGGCCATTACACTTGCTGTGTCTGCCTGCACTTCATTTCCTCTGCAACTGTAACACAACACTCTGCGTCCTGGTTTCTTTTTACCAGCTTGATGTACTTACGTACAGCACGAGTAGCACACAAACAAAATCTTGTCAAGTCCGGGACATGTGACAAAACAAACCAATACCAAAGCAAACCTAATCATCCTAGATGATGGAGCAGGCACATCTCGCAGATAAGGAACTCTCACTCCCAGCTTTACTGTTCTTTGCAAGGGCTTGTCGGTGGTCAGTGTCTGACCCCCAGATCCAGCTTCATTGTTCTTTGCGAGGGCTTGTCGGTGGTCAGTGTCTGACCCCCAGATCCAGCTTCATTGTTCTTTGCGAGGGCTTGTCGGTGGTCAGTGTCTGACCCCCAGATCCAGCTTCATTGTTCTTTGCGAGGGCTTGTCGGTGGTCAGTGTCTGACCCCCAGATCCAGCTTCATTGTTCTTTGCGAGGGCTTGTCGGTGGTCAGTGTCTGACCCCCAGATCCAGCTTCATTGTTCTTTGCGAGGGCTTGTCGGTGGTCAGTGTCTGATCCCCAGATCCAGCTTCATTGTTCTTTGCGAGGGCTTGTCGGTGGTCAGTGTCTGACCCCCAGATCCAGCTTCATTGTTCTTTGCGAGGGCTTGTCGGTGGTCAGTGTCTGACCCCCAGATCCAGCTTCATTGTTCTTTGCGAGGGCTTGTCGGTGGTCAGTGTCTGACCCCCAGATCCAGCTTCATTGTTCTTTGCGAGGGCTTGTCGGTGGTCAGTGTCTGACCCCCAGATCCAGCTTCATTGTTCTTTGCGAGGGCTTGTCGGTGGTCAGTGTCTGACCCCCAGATCCAGCTTCATTGTTCTTTGCGAGGGCTTGTCGGTGGTCAGTGTCTGACCCCCCCAGCATGCAAAGGAGCCAGCTGGATTCGAACTCTAGACCATTCGCTCCGGAGTCCAGCGCTGATGCCACTACACCACCAGCTGGCAATGTATACCAGAGTACACAGCCAAAGCTTTGGCTGAGTTCAGGTAACAAGCCTGAGGAGAAGTAGAGTGGGGAAAGAGGTGGCTAGTGAGGGAGACCCAGAGCTTGATACCCGGGTAGACAGTTGGAGGAGGGATGGAAAACGAGACTCTACAAGGAGTCTAGAATTGGTGCAGTGCTGAGGTCCGGGAGTTGTGGGACTGGAGTGAGTGAGAATGACTTGGGGAGGGGGGGAGTTGGAAGCAAAGATCTCAGGGGTGAAATGTTGGAGGGATCTTCATGACAGAGCAACTACTTCACTGGCCTTGGCCACATATGGTGCGGTGAGGCGAGTTAGTTAATTGAATTCAAACCTCTCCTGTCATGGAGCATAGGCCATTGACAGCAGCTCGCCAGAATCCTGTCCTGGCAACAGGCCAGTCTCTCAATTGTCCCAGGGTGTAGCCCATATTCTCGGTGTCAGCTGGACTCGCCAGGTGTTCTTTGGTTGGCCTCTCCTGCTTTTCCTGGAAATTCCACCATAGCACTTGCTGGTGATGTTGGTACTTAGCTTACACAAAGTGTGTTCTCTCCCAGTATGATAGAAGGATGAACAGCCCTGTGGCCTTCCTCACAATACTTCATATGTCTTCTAAGTGAAGATCCTCCCTCTCCCAAGCATGAGATCTCTGGAGCTTCTTTTGGTATTTCTGTAGCTCTGGGCTTTTGTGGGATGGGGTTGCTGGCCCCATGGCCGGCCCCTCTCCTTTCACAGCTGATCTTGGGACTATCCATGGCAGAGTGGCAGTGAGGCGAGGCCAGCATAAAACTTGAAAAAGCTGGAATAACTGCTTTCTCTTTATGGATGCTACCTGCACTGCAGGGTATTTCCACCATCTCTTGTGTTATTCCAGTTTGCCAGTATCTGTCCTTCTTTTGCTTTCCAAAGCAAGTCTGAGGCAATTCCATCCATGGCATCCACTGTGCCAGGAGTACGGCATCCAACAGCAAAATCATAGGGCAATTCCAAGTTGAAGCCTTTGCATATTTTTGGGTTAAAGGGCGGGCTACAGGAGACTGTTCTGTGTCCTTATATGGTCTGGTCTCCTGTTCTGCTCAGCACTGATGAACTTGCCAGAGAATTTGATGGCAGAGTGAAGATTATTGATCCAAACATCAGGCAGAGAGGAGACAGGGGCAGGAAGCAGTGTATAAACAGCCAGCACCCAAGAGAGTTGGCTGTATCCTCCCTCCCAGCAGAAAGCAGCCACAGGCTTCTTCTCCATGGTAGGAATTCCCTCTGACCAGCACCCCCACAGTGACCAACCACTGACCATTAAGGTCCAGAGTACCGTCCAGCCTTTTCTCAACCAGCAGGAATATTCTGGAAGGAGTCATTCACCAAGCCACAACAGAACCAGGGATGTGCTCTTTACAAATCTCTCCTCAGGTCAAAACCCTCCCTAGTCATTCCCCCCACATATACCCCTCACACCCGCTCCTCAATCACTCCCCCTACATACACCAATCATCTTCCCTCCCATCACTACACCCTTCCTTGTCACCCATCCACGTCACCACAAAAACTCCCTCGCGGATCCCCAGTCACCCTCACTCTCACCCCGCCCCCACTGTCCTTCCTTCCCCACCCTCACACTCACTCCGCTCTCCCGTCAACCCTTGGAGCCCTCCATCTCACCCAGCGTGGATGGGACCGAGGTCACTAACACCATTACACTGCAAGTCGGGACTGCAGTAAGGTCCCAGAGGATAAAGTTGTAACGTGGGAAACGCAGCTCGCTTGTGAACAGTCAGACCCCACAGAGGAGGCAATGGGATAATGACACCCTTTACCGTTGAACTTGCACAAGACATTGGTGAAGTCTAATTTGGAGTACTGTGTGCAGATTTGGTCACCTATCTACAGGAAAGATTTATCTGTATTTATCGTCTTGAATTTGTTAGTTTTTCTTTTTTTTGTGATAATTTTTCATGTTAACCACCTAGCAAACAACTATAGATGAGTCGTGAGAGTATATTGACCGGCTGCTTTACAGCCTGGTATGGAGACACCATTGCCCTTGAATGGAAAATCCTACAAGAAGTAGTGGATTCTGCCCAGTCCATCTCCAGTAAAGGGATCCCCATCACTGCATATCTACACAAAGAGCTGTCGCAGGAAATCAGACACCGCCACTACCCAGGCCACGTTCTCTTCTCGCTGCTGCCATCAGGAAGGAGGTACAGGAGCCTCAGGACCCTCACCACCAGGTTCAGGAACAGTTATTACCTCTCAACCGTCAAGCTCTTGAACCAGAGGGGATAACTTCACTCAGCCCAACACTGAACGGTTCCCACAGCCTATCCATTCACTTTCAATGACTCTTCATCTCATGTTCTCGATATTTATTGCTTTTATCTTGCCTTTTTTTTTGCTTCTTTGTATTTACTGTGAATGCCTATAAGAAAATGAATCTCAGGGTTGTATATGGTGACATATATGCACTTTAATAGTAAATTTACTTTAAACTTTGACAACATACCGCTGCCCATCTCGGCACGGGGTCCGCGGCGAATTCGGGCACCCGCTGCACTTCATCGGTCTGACCGGTTGATGCCGCTAGTGAGTAACGGTGCCGATTGAAACCGACAGTGCACTTTGTACAGGTCCTTCGGCCCAGAACGCTGCCCCGACATTTTAAACTACCCTAAGATCAATCTAACCCTTCCCTCCCACATAGCCTTCCATTTTCCTTTCATTAATGCGCCTATCTAACTCCGCTAAGGATAGTCCCAAGCCTGGTTATAAAAGAAGGCCTAGGCATGGGGCCATCCTGCAAAAACCCAGAACTACAGAAACAAGAAAGACCTCAGCTCTGGAAGAGGAAGCATCTTCGTAGAGATGGGCTACACTTGGACTTGAAAGACTGGCCCAGGACAGAGGACTCTAGTGAGCTGCTGTCAGTGTCCTATGCCCCAGTAGGGTGATGGGCGTAAGAACTTGCTTACCTAAGAGTTTCTTCCGTGTCCCTATTATATCTGCCTGTACTATCATTCCACAGCGCGATCCACAGACCCTCCACATGCCCACTGTGCCTGTAACAGCTCGATGTAAGTGTGAACCAGCGAGTCTCTTCCCCACCCTCTCCCAGCAGTCTCACAAACTGTTTCCATTCCGTTAACCCCCTCCCCCTCAGCCGTGTACTGACAGGTGTCTCAAAGCTACCTCTGCTACAGCGCACCCCAGTGTGTTCCTGACCCCACCTCTCCCAAAGGGTATTCCTGACCCAACCCAGTGTGTCCCTCAACCTATATTCTCCCCCAGTGTATTCCTCACCCCACCCTCTCTCTCTCTCTCTGTCCCTGACCCCTTCTCCATGTTCCTGACCCCATCCAGTGTGTCTTTGACCCCTTCTTCCACATGTTCCTGAACCCACCCAGCGTGTTCCTGACTCCACCCTCTCTTTCTGTGTGTTGCTGACCCCATCCTCTCCCAAAGGATATTTCTGACCCAACCATGTATCCCTGAACCCAACTTCACCCCCAGGGTGTCCCTGACCCCACCCTCTCCCCAGTGTGTTCCTGACCCCACCCTCAACCCAGTATATTTCTTACCCCACCTTCTTTCTCAGTGTCTCTAACCCCACCTTCTCCCCAGTGTGTTCCTGACCCCACCCTCAACCCCAGTATATTTCTTACCCCACCTTCTTTCTCAGTCTCTGACCCCGCCCTCTCCCCAGTGTGTTCCTGACCCCACCCTCTCCCCAGTGTGTTCCTGACCCCACCCTCAACCCCAGTATATTTCTTACCCCACCTTCTTTCTCAGTCTCTGACCCCGCCCTCTCCCCAGTGTGTTCCTGACCCCACCCTCTCTCCCTGTGTCCCTGATCCTACCCACTCCCTCAGTGTGTCCCTTACCCTGCCCAGTGTGCTCCGAACCCACCTTCTCCCCAACTGTGTTCCTGACCCCACCCAGGAGCTGTGGGAAACTCATTTTCCTCACCACACTCATTATTTTGGTGACCTTCCTGGTGCTCTCTGGTGTCCCCTCTCTCCCCCTCACCACCACTTTCCTTTTTCTATGTCATACGCCAGACAACCTCCCCTGTTCCATGGAGAACAGCCCGTGTGCCTGCAGAACCTAACTCCATTCCTGGGGCAGTCATCGTACACTTCGTTGACCATGCCAGCCTGCTTCTCCTCCATAATTGCTTGCGATGCCCTGGGTCCATCTGGTGATGGTGTTCCCACAGTGTGGCTGTGAATGCCAGGAGTACATTCCCAATTCTTGGAAGTAAACATTCAGGTGGTGGCTGTTTCCTGCTGCCCTTGTCCTCCCAGGGAAAGGTCACAAGTATGGAGCCTCCATTAAGGACATCTTCAATGTCTCAAGAAGGTGGCATTCATCATAAAGAACCCTCATCATCTGTGACATGCCCTCTTCTCATTACTACCACCAGGAGCCTGAAGACACATACAGTGTTTCAGGAACAGCTTCTTCCCCTTCAACACCAGATTGGACAATGAACCCATGAACACTTCCTCATTATTTTGCTCTCTTTTTGCACTATTTATTTTTCTGTATTTCATATTGTAACTTATAATTATTTTTAATGTATTGCATGATGCTGCTGTCACCAAACAATAAATGTCACGATTATACACTCAGTGGCCACTTTATTAGGTACACCTGCTCATTATTGCAAATATCTAATCAGTCAATTAGCAACTCAATGCATGCAAAATGGTCAAGGGGTTCAGAATGAGGAAGAAACATAATCTAAAAAGCTTTGACTTTGGAATGGTTGTTGATGCCAGATGGGGTGGTTTGAATATCTCACAAACTGCTGATCTCTTGGGATTTTCACATACAGCAGTCTCTAGAGTTTACAGTGAATTGTGTGAATTGTGTGAGAAACAAAAAAAACACCCAGTGAGCGGCAGTTCCACTGGCAAAAACACCTTGTTAATGAGAGAGCTCAGAGGAGAATGGCCAGACCGGACAGAAAGACGACAGTAACTGAAATAACCACCATTACAACAGTGGTGTGAATGGACACGTCCAGCCTTGAGGCGGATGGGCTACAGAAGACCACAAGCATACACTCAGTGGCCACTTTATTGCAGGATGCACCAAATAAAGTGGCCACTGAATGTATGTCAGAGATGATAAACCAGATCCTGACCCTGATTCACATTGCCTCTCTGCTTTTGCACATTTCCAGGTTCCTAGGACAACTTGCAGCACTATCTGAAATCCCATGACGTAGAATTTACAAAGTGCAGTTACATCATCAAGGAAGCATCCACTTCAAGAGTTCCTCATTCATCCAGAGCCCCCTGCACAGCAGTGTAAACAAACAACAAAGGGGTCAGAGCAGATGACCAACGATGAGAGGAAGGTTTAACAGGAGTTGGAGCGCAGGGAGAGGTAGAAAGCTTTAGGAAGGAATTCCCGAATTTGGGACGAGGAGGGGCCAACAGTGGGGCAATTAAACTTGGGGATGTCCAACAGCCCGGGACTGGGGGATGGTATGGCTACCCAAGGAAGCTTCAGAAATGGTTGAAATGGAAATGTAGCCATTAGCATAATGCTCTTACAGTGCCAGTGATCCGGGTTCAATCCCGCCACTGTATGTAAGGAGTTTGTATGTTCTCCCCATGGGTTACCTCCCACGTTCCAAAGATGTACGGGTACGTAGGTTAATTGATCACATGGGTGTAATTGAGCTACACAGGCTCTTCGGATCAGAAGGGCATGTGACCGTGATGTAACTCTAAAGAGGAGAAAAAAGGAAAGAAGTGAAGAATAGAGAGCAGGCCCATTGCTCTGCTCCTCGGATACAGTTAGCACCTTTGACTTACATGGCATTACCTGCCAGGAGCAGAAACCTGTACGTTGTGCTGGGAGCAGTGTCCATGTGCAGACAGTTCTAGTTGAATAATGGGAGGCTTGATTTGGGCAGATGTGGGAAGGAGGAAGAGAAGGTAAATTACTTCAAAAAAAAAAGATAAACCATTCTGATCTACTTACACAAACCCTCTGTCTGTTTGTCATGTGATTCACCATTTCGTACTTCCTGTATTTGTCAGTGACATCCAGGTTAGGCTCCATCGGGTCATCGGTGTCTGGGTCTGGGCTCTCACAGCCATTCAAACCCTTCTTCCTTAGTGTCTGAGGAGAACCAGAATTTCAAAGTTTTAGTGTCACGTTTCCTTGGAGTAACCTCCAAAAGAACCACAGCCTTGTAGGGTTGGAGGTTTATATACCTCAATCACACAGAGAGCTATACTGGTTTTATGCTTTAGCTCTTGGCAGGGTCACCCATATCAAACAGGTTAAAGGGTAAAGGACAGACTAAGAGTGGTTCACTGGCCCTCCAGTTTCGGGGTTCAGCTCAGGGCACACAATCTTGATTATCAAACTAAGCTATTAAGGAAACAGCAATGAAGATTCCTTCTACATCCGAGTGCGACAATATTCCTGAATCTCCACCTGGGACTTGCATGACTGACAGTAGTGAAATCCAAGAGGAAGTACAGACACTATGAAGGAAGCTCTAAACACTGACCATCATTACTGTCCCAAACAGTAGCGGCGTAACAGGCAGTAAGTACGTTCCTTGGAGTAAATTCTCGCTCCTGGCATGTCACGGAAGACAAAAGGGAGCCTGGTGTCTCTAACCACTGGCAGTAAAAGCTCCACACCAGGAGTGTTTAGCTCTGGCACACCAGCCTTCAGTAACAGAAAGACAGAACAGCAAGAGGCAAGGACACTGGAACTCTATAAATCTCCAGTTGGTCAAAGCAGCAAGACAATTCCATGCTGCAGGAAGGTTCTTCCAAACCTTGGGATGGATAGTGGGAACACAACCCAACCCAGGTCAGCATGGCTTGTCTGCACTGAGGTTGTATCCATGATCTCATCACTGAAGGTGTCCAATGGGGGTGGGTGGGTTTTGGTAGAAGGCAGCTTTAGGGACCAAAGGAATCTTCTTTGCCAGGTTCATAATGAACAACATCTGATGCTCTTTCTGTCCTGGTCAATGTGACTGCAGTCCTGCAGCTAGTGTGCAGGGTGTGGGCTCTGTAGCAAGTTGCATCAGACGTCTACCAGCCAACAGCCCAGAGCAAATAGGAATCTTATCACTGACACCCACATCCACCAAACTCTTCAAAAAAGTACAGAAGAAATCCCCTTCCATTCACTTCCTCCCACCACTTACAATTATAGAATCTTACAACAGCTTAAGGCACACATAGAAGCCCCTTGGCCCATCACTTTTTTGCTTCACACAAAACCTCTCCCACCCCTATCCACCAGTCTCCTCACCCTTCTGTCCCTCTCACTCAATAGTGTTTATTACTGCCTCAGGAAAAGATAACACAGACAGGACCATTTGGAATCTCAATCTCCCTCTGCTCTCAGTCACTCAGTATGTGGAGCTGTCTCTTCCAACCATCCAAACAGCTGCTTCAAGCCGCCAGGAAGAGATGGGATGAGTGGCAGTAATGGTGAATGGGTGGACAGGAAGAGAAAAGGTTTGCTGGGCTCAGTGGACAGAAGACTCTGGTCCTAACATTAATGATCCAGCCCCTCAAACTTGATCCCTCACTTCCAGCTTCAATTCTTTAGGGTTGTCTTAGCTTGGGGGGGGGGGGGGGAGGTGGAGATGGGACTGGTGGGGATCAGCTCCCACTACCTGTTAAATGCTCCCAGTGGCGTGCATCTCAAACAGCCTCTGACAAACAAGCCCAGCTCCTGGCTTTCACATACGGCTTAGCTACTAAGCCCAGTGGAGCCGTTTCTACTGACAGGAGAAGGAGCAAAGGCAGATTACTGGCTCATAAAAATCACTTCAGGCAGATGGGGCCCATCAGCCATAGTTAGCAGCACGTCTAGGAAAAGGAAAACACATGGGGAGGGCTTCAGGACTAAACCCCGACGAAAAATCCAAAGCTAGCATCCCCAAGGCAGTCCTATGTTGTCCTGATTGACAACTCCTGCATTGCCACTGGTGCCAAACTGTATCGGTCTCTGCTGTTCCTTTGGATTTATCAGCTGCATGGAGAGCGGCAGTTGGCTGCATGGGCAACCGCTTGCTCTCCAGATTGTACTGCTCAGGCTCGTGCATCACATAGACAGCTAGTATGCAACATCCACGCTTGACCCTAACCAGTGGAGGAGGCTTTACTTCTAGCTTCCCACTGAATCCCCGCATCTCCCAATGTCTCGGTGCCTCAGCTTTGAAATACTCTGACCGGGCTTTCTTGAACCGTTGGGAGGTTCCAAACATCACCACTGGAATGGAGTGGTTCCTCACCTCCAGACGGAGTGACCAAGCCCTTACTGTGGTCCTGGACTCCCAGATTCAATCCCTAACACTCAAGGGAGGGAGATCGAAGCACACCATCCACCCTTGGTCTCCTCACCTCAAGGATGTCGGAGTTGGTGCGGCTCTCATGAGGCTCACTGTACTCTGTGTACTTGAGCAGGACGCGGTCCATGTCCGTGCTGGCATACTGGAAGAGCCGGTTGGTGCTGTTAAAGATGATCAGGGCGATCTCGCAGTCACACAGCACGCTCAACTCGTACGCCTTCTTCATCAGACCAAACTTCCGCTTGGTGAAGGTTACCTATGGAGGGAAAAGGTCAGAGATCAGCAGGGATGGGAGTTTTGTCTCAGCACATCCTCCGTCAACCTTCAACAACTTTTATCAATGCACTACTGAAAGCATCCTATCTAGATGCATCACGGTTTAGTGTGGCAACTGCTCTGCATGTGACTGTAGAGTTGTGGACATTCCTCAGCACATCACAGAACCAGCCTCCTCTCCTTGGATTCTGCTCAATAAAGCAAAGACCCCACCCAACCCAGATGTTTTTTCTCTCCTCTCCCATCAGGCAGAAGATATAAAACTCTGAAATCATGTAGCATCATGCTCAAGGACAGATTAAGCCAAGTTTCTTGGTACAGGTGTCCGTAATAAACCAATTCCAATTCCACTGACAATGGACTAAGAGAAGCCTAGTGTGAACAAGACTGATGTTAATATATCAAAGGACCTGTCCTGGGACCAGCACATAGATACAATCACAAGAAGGCACAGCAACAGCCTTACTTTCTTAGGAGATTAAGGAGGTTTGGTTTGTCAATGAGCATTCTAACAAACTTCTCTAGATGTTCCGTTGGAAGGAAATATCTAGACTGGTTATATCATGGTCTGGTATGGTGATCTGAATGCAGAGGAATACAAGACATTGTAGAGAGTAGTGAACTCAGCCCAACACAAAGATATATCCCTCCCCACCATTGGTAGTATCTGCAGGAGGTACTGCTTCAACAAGGCAACCTCCATCTTCAAAAATCTCCACCATCCGAGCCATGGTATCTTCTTGCAGTTCCCTTCCGATACGGGGTACCAAAAGAAACCTGAAGTCCCACACCAGCAAATATTCAGTTCTTGAACCAACCTGTAAAATTCTAATCACCACCTCAATATAGCAATACTGTGACCACTCTGATTTGTTCTAATTGTCTTCTTTCTTGTAAAAATTGTTTAATTTCTGGTATCTCGTGAATGTTGCTTATCCAATGTTGTGTGCTTGCGATGCTGCTGCAGGTTAAGTTCATCTGTGCACAAACATACTTGTGCAGATGACAATGAGCTCAACATTGTCTTCGAATGAACAAAATTAACTAACTCATTCTTGTTCAGCTTAAGCATAGATTCACATTCTCCCAGCCCACTGAAACACAGTAAAAATCTAACCTTTGAATTTATATAGCACCTACAAAGTGGTAAAACATATAAACCACTTCTCAGGACTGGAAGTCCGCTCTCCAGACCCATCTGGGAAGTACAATAGACAGTAGGTGCAGGAGTAGGCCATTCAGCCCTTCTAGCCAGCACCACCATTCACTGTGATCATGGCTGATCATACACAATCAGTACCCCGTTCCTGCTCTCTCCCCATATCCCTTGACCCCCGCTATCTATAAGAGTTCTATCTAACTCTCTCTTGAATGCATCCAGAGACTTGGCCTCCACTGCCTTCTGGGGCAGAGCATTCCACATATCCACCACTCTCTGGGTGAAAACGTTTTTCCGTAAGTCTGGAGATATGGAGCAGGACAGGATTTCAATGTGACCATCCTCTCCACAGATGGGAGTAGGGGTCTGCTGCAGTGAAGACTTTATATGGAGCCAAGACATCCCAGAGAGCCTCTGTGTGCAACGTGGCATCTGGAGAGACTGTGGTCTCATCAAATTCAACAGGATAAAGAGCCAGCCACTCAACTCTTGGTGATGCCTTGAGCCAGATGATAGTGAATCTGTAGAATTCATTGCCACAGATGGCTATAGAGGCCAAGTCATTGGATATATTTAAGATCATAAGACATAGGAGCAGAATTAAGCCAGTTGGTCCATTGAGTCTGTTCTGCCACTCTCTCATGGCTGATTGATTACCCAACTCAACCCCACTTTCCTGCCTTCTCCCTGTAATTTTTGATACCCTGAAAAATCAAGAATCTATTAACCTCTGCTTTAAATATTCCCAATGGCTTGGCCTCCACAGCAGTCTTTGGCAATGAATTCCACAGATTCAGCACCTTGTGGCTAAAGGAATTCATTCTCATGTCTGTTCTAAATGGATGTGCCTCTATCCTGAGGCTGTGCCCTCCGTTTCTAGACTCCCCGACTATTGGAAACATTGTCTTCATATCCAATCCATCTAGGCCTTTCAATATTCGATAGGCTCCGATATTTATATTTAATGCCCTGGTTCATATTATTATTGATTTCATGCTTATTTGAGTTACTGTTGAATATAAGAGAGAGGAGAAATGTGTGCCATCCAATGGGAATGAACAGATTCAGGGAAGGTTTCTCTGGTGAGGGACACTAAGGTTGGGCTTGGGGCTTTTGATCGAGAGGAGATGGAGAGAAGACACTGGGGAGAACCGGTCGTAGTGTACGATCCAGTGGGAGACCTGTTTGTTTGAGATGGATTGCGAGCGAAGTTTGGAAAGTGGTGTGAGCTTTCACATTGACTGAGGGCTCAGTGCGTGAGTGACAGAGAAGTTCAAGATGAGCTCCAACTTGTGCACATTTCACCATTTGATTAGAATGGGCCCTTTTCTTTTTGTTATTCTTTACTAACCCTTTAGTGAAGATTCATAAATATAATTATTTTAATCGTATGCAGTGTACTGTCTGTTATTTCGTGGCATTATTTTGTAACAGGGTAGCAAATGACACAGCATCCACACAAACTGGGGTTTGGGGCAGGGTCAAGCACACCTCAATCTCGTGGAGTTTGGAAGGCTGGAGGTCATCTTCCCTAGACTTAGCAGCCAAAGAAACCAGGGTGTTTCAGATATATATCTGCAGATGCTGGGCTGCATAGTGAGGTAGTGTTGATGGGCTCATGGACTCTTCACAATTCTGAAGGTGGAGGGGAAGAATCTGTTCCTAAAACATTGAGTGTGTGTCTTCAGGCTCCTGTACCTCCTCCCTGATGGTAGCAATGAGAAGAGGGCATGTCCTGGGTGATGGGGTCCTTAATGATGGATGAAGCCTGTTTAAGACATCGCCTTTTGAATATATCCTCAAAGCTGCACAGTCTAGTGCCCACGATGGAGCCAGCTGACTTCAAAATTTTCTGCAGTTTTTCCAGTCCTGTACATTGGCCCCTCCATACCAGATGGTGATGGAACCAGTTTGAGTGCTCTCAATGGTGCAACAGTTGAAATTGGTGTGAGTCTTTGGTGACTGGTAACATACTAAATCTCAGACTCCTAATGGAATATAGTCACAGTTGTGTCTTCTTCTTATTTGCATCGATATGTCGTGCCAGGATAGATCTTTAGAGATGTTGACATGCAGGAACTTGAAACTGTTCACTCTTTCCACTGCTTATCTGTCGATGAGGACTGGTGTGTCTTCCCTTGCCTTCCCCTTCCTGAAGTCAACAAGCCATTCCTTGGTCTCACTGATTCTATGCAAGTTTGTTGTTTTGACACCACTCAATCAGATGATCTATCTCACTCCTGTACACCTCTTTGCCACTTACTGAGATTCTGCCAACAACAGTTGTGTCATCGACAAATTTATAGATGGCATTTGGGCTGTGCCTAGCCACACAGTGCAGAAAGAGTAGAGCAGCGGGCTAAGCACACATCCCTGAGGTGTGATAGTGTTGATTGCCAGTGAGGAGGAGATGTTTTTCCCAATCTGCACTGACTGTGAAATAACTTGTAGAGTGAGTGCAGGAGTGGTGCACAAGTTAAAAGCTCATTCAAGGAGCTGGCATGGGCACGATGGGCCAACTGAACTCCCTCTGATCTGCTTCTATGAGCTGTGCCTTGGGCGCAGTCTGTGGGGGAGGCTGGGCTGTCTTTACAACCCACTGTCTGTACACAAAGGGTTGTTGTCAGCCCACAAGATCGTGGCAGCGTGAATGACACTCTGCACGTACAGCAGGAGTGTGACAACACAGGCTGCACGGCTCCCCAGAGACTCACACTCCCATGCAGATTCTGCATTAATGTGTGCCCTTGAGGCAGTAGCTAGCCACTACTGCCCAGCACCAGTCACTGAGATAGGCCAGTTACCAAAGTTAAGCCAAAGTAAATTTATTATCAATGTAGGTACACGTTATCATTTACTACCTTGAGATTCATTTTCTTGCAGGCATTTACAAGAAAATAGAGAAACACAACAGAATTTATGAAAAATGTACGCGCCTCAGCACTGAACGGGCTCTGTGGCTACGGACTCACTTTCAGGGACTCTGTGATTCATGCTCTGTGTGTTGTTTGTTTACTTTTTATTAATTGTTTGCACAATTTGTACTTTATCACACGTTGGATGTTTGATTGTCTTCATTGTGTGGGGCTTTTCATGGATTCTAGTGTGTTTCTTTGTTCTGTGGCTGCCTGCAAGAAGAATCTCAGCATTGTATATGGGTACATACAGTACTCTGATAATAAATGTACTTTGAACTTTATGATCTGCCCTAACGGATGCCAAAAGTGACCCAAACCAAGCTGATGCTGCGAGACACCCCATGGCATGTCCTCAGACAGGTGCAGGAGTGCAGCGGTTAGCCTGAGGCTGTGATCAGGGTTCAATCCACCACTGTCTGTGAGGAGTTTATACATTCTCCCCATGGACACACGAGTTTCCTCCCACATTCTAAAGACGTACAGGTTAGTAAGTTGTGGGCACACTATGTTGGTGCTGGAAGCATGGTGACACTTATGGACCAGCAATATCGGACCATATTAATCATTGACTGAATGTTTCGATATACATGTCACAAATAAAGCTAATCTTTTAACAAGAGATTCAGCAGATGCTGGAAATCTTGAGCAACACACACAAAGTGCTGGAGAAACTCAGCAAGTGAGGCAGCATTTATTGGGGGAGGGGGAGGAATAAATAGTTGATTCTTTGGGACAAGATCCTTCATTAGGACAGGAAAGGAAGGGGGAAGAAGCCAGCATAAGGAGGTGGGGGAGGGGAAGGAGGACAATTTTAGAAGGTGATAGGTGAAGCCGTAGGTTGGGGGGTGGTGGTGAAGTAAGGAACTGGGAGGTGACAGGTGAAAGAGCTAAAGGGCTGAAGAAGGAGGAATCTGATAGGGAGAGTGACCAAGGAAGAGAGGAGAGGAGGAGGAGTGCCAGAGGGAGGTGATAAGCAGGTGAACAGAAAATAAGGGGTGGGAAGGGAGCCAGAATGGGGAATGGAAGAGAGGAGGAGGAGGATGGAAAAAGAGATGGTCTGCAGGGACGACACTTAGTGTAAGCCTTTGGTAGCAGTGTACAGAGGCCAGGGAAAGAAATAAATAACATTCCTTCAGCTCCCCAGAAAATCCACAGTCACAGAGCTCATTTATAAATAAGACAGTTGTTGAACAGCAATTTCAAAAGGGACAGAAACCGATACTTGGATGAGAATACCACAAGTCAAAGATAGCACTGAGAATGGGGGAACTTCACACATGGTGAATGACCGCTACTTGACGGGGAGGCACCCAGTTATTACTCCCACCGCAGCCTCATCACTGAATGGGCACTGCTGCACTGGTCTTGTGACTGCTGACTCACAACCAGAAATCAGGCAAATTTCATGCAAATCAGATGGTTGTTTCTTTTTAAATTAATATGAAAACAGTGGATAATCTCATGGAAGGTTTTAGCTGGGCCAAAACTGACAGGAAGACCTTCATTGCCACAGCTCCTTCACAGCCTTGGGACATCCTGTAGAAATCTAGGGACAAGGAAGGAGCTTCAGATGGGGAAACACGTAGAAAGCAGGCTCCAGCTTTACACAGCCAGGAGCATTACAATACTAAGCACATCACCTGTTACAGAACATAGATCAGTACACAGTATGGGCTCTTTCTTTGGCCGACCTACATAAAACCTACTCTAAGATCATTCTAAAGGTGCCCCAGGACCCACACCAGCAGGATCAGGAACAGTTACTACCCCTCAACTATCATGCTCTTGAACCAAAGGGGAGGGCTTCACAGAACTGTTCCCACAACCTATGGATTCACTTTCAAGGACTCTTCATTGCATGCTGGCAATATTTATTGATTATTTATTTATTATTATTATTTATTTCTTTTTCCTATTTGCACAGTTTGTTGACTTTTTGCACTCTGCTCGAACAACCAGGTTTGTGGGGTCTTTCACTGATCCTGTTATGGTTATTATTCTATGGATTTATTGAGGATGTTCTCAAGAAAATGAATCTCAGGGTTGTATATGGTGACTTATATGTGGTTTGATATTAAATTTACTTTGAGCTTTGAACTTTAACCCTTCTCTCCCGTATAACCCTCCATTTTTCTATCATCCATGTGCCTATTTAAGAGTCTCCTAAATGTCTTTAATGTATCTGCCTCTACCACCCACAGCAATGCATTCTACACACCCACCTCCCTCTGCGTAAAAACGCTGTAAAAACCTCTAATCACCTCAAATTCATGTCCTCCCATATTAGCCATTTCTGCCCTGGGAAAATGTCTCTGATGGCTCACTTAATCTATGCTTCTCACCACCTTATACACACTATCAAGTCATCTCCTATCCTCCTTGGCTCCAATGAGAAAAGGCCCAGTTCACTTGACCTTCCTAGCAGTGGTTATTCTTGTACAGGTGCTGATCCCTCTCCATGGCTTCTCTGCACACTCTTCACCAGTCTCCCCATGCACAGATCCTCCTGTTTCTCAGAGTCACTCCTTCCCAGTGAGTTCCAACTCTCTCAGGTAGAGGAAGTTTCTCCTGAAGTGTTCTTTAATGGTTATCAACTATTTTTGGTCAGATTCATCTGAGAATCAGAGTGGGTAATTCACCGGCTCCTCCACATTTGGAGTGACACCACTTCAGCAGAGCAGTGCTGGGTTGTCAGCATTACTTTAGACCACTGATGCCAGGCCCGGAACACACAGAGCTGAGAAATGACCAACCCCCATTTACCATCTGTTATTCTGTCTACCTGATGTCAGAAAGTCTGTGGGCCATTGACCGTTGTGGACCAATATCTGTTGAATGTTATTCTGGTGTTTGTGGGACCTTGCAGAGTGCAGGTTGTGCTCTGCTGTTTGCCCGTCGCCACATTAACCACACTATTGTATATTAAACTGATAACCCAACTGGTTTCCTGTGTGGATGTAAAACGTTGTTGGGTACTCCTGCACCAGAATCTCTTCCACAACCAACACCAACAGCTCCACAGGTATCTGCTCGGGGACCTCTACTCTTTGTGACTTTGGATGAGGAACTGGAAGGTTGGGTTGGCAGGACATTTGAGCAGGAGACCTTGGACTGAAGCTCCCCACAGCTCTCTAATATGATGCCACTTGTTACAAATGTAGTCCAAGGCTCCACTAACACAGAAAGCGCTTCCCCCCCAGCACTACGTAAACCTTGTGGATAGGGGAAGACTCCAATTCTAGCTGTCACCCGGGAACTCCACTGGTAAGCCTAGCATGGAATATGGACAACATCACCAGAAAGAAGTTCAGTGCCACTCAACAGTGCAAATTCCCACAACAAACAAACATCTCAACCTTTCCTTAATCCTGGGATTGTGATTAGCATTTCACTAATCATTGTTAAATCATCCCAAACCAAAGGGAACTGGGCCCTGGGTTGGCCCAGTCCAGTCCACAGTCCCACACCCATGAGGCATTTCCAGGAAGCACATCAGCAGAATCTCAATCGCAACAGTAAGGTGGCAGAGGAAGCAGTTCAAGGAGGATATTGAGAGATTTGTTAAACAAATTGCCTGGAGAAGGACTAGTAAGTGAATTCAGTTCCCACAAATTCTGAGGGCAATGTCTGGTTCACAAAGTTAGTGAAGACAGCTCATTTGAATAAAGAGTGTTAATGGCTAAGGTTCAACCCCCTGATCACTACTCTCCTGGACCTGCATGTTCTCAGCACGACCAAGCTGCCTGACACTCAGTGTGGGCATTCAGGCTAAACCCTGGAGACAACCTCAGCAAGGCAGTGGGAGATGAGGGGGTATCTCATTGAAACCTATTGAAATATATGGAGTATGTTTCCTATAGTGGGGGAGATTAGGGCCAGAGGGCACAGCCTCAGAATAGAGGGACGTTCAATTAGAACAGTGATAAAGAGGAATTTCTTTAGCTAAAGAATGTGGAATCTTACGAATTCATCGCCACAGACGGCTGTAGAGGCCAAGTTATTGAGTATATTTAAAATGGAGGTTGACAAGTTCATGCTTAGTTGGGACTTCAAAGGTTAAGGGGAGAAGGTAGGAGAAAGGGAAAATAAATCAGCCATGATAGAATGTCAGAATCGACTCGATGGGCTGAATGGACTAATTCTGATCCTGTCTTATGTCCTTATGAAAATAGAGCCGGCAAGTCATTTGTGGGTTGCATCCTAAGCCTGGGAATGTGAGTACCTGTCGATTCCTCTGGTCAACAATCCGGGAGATCTGAATCTTCTTTCTTCCCATTTTCCACTCTCCGATTATCCTACCGTCCGCCTCTCTGACGTTTCAAATTCAGGTAGAGGTTTCGTTTGTTGTCATTACCTGAGGTTCATTGGAGAGGGAGGATGGAAATTAATCCAAATTAGTAAATAATAAACCATACTGTTTACTCAACACTTAACTTGTATCAATACCTAGTTACATGTACTAAACTTGACCATTCATTTATGAATCCCTATTCATAATAGAAGCCTCAAATAAACATGTCAAGAGGACCAATGGATCCTCCTGATGCTTTTGTGATCCAAAGGTTCTTTGGAAATTGTATAAGACGTTGGTGAGGCCTAATTTGGAGTACTGTGTGCAGTTTTGGTCACCTACTACAAATATCAATAAGTTTGAAAGAGTACAGACAAAATCTATGAGGATGTTGCCAGGACTTGAGGACCTGAGTTATAGGGAAAGGTTGAATAGATTAGGACTTCCTTCTCTGGAGCATTCAGGACATTGAGGGGAGATTTGATAGAGGTATACAAAATTATGACGGGTATAGATAGGGTAAATGCAGGCAGGCTCTTTCCAATGAGGTTGGGTGAGACTACAACCAGAGGTCATGGGTTAAGAATAAAGGTGAAATGTTTAAGGGGAACATGAGGGGAAAAACTTCACTCAGGAGGTCATGAGAATGTGGAACGAGCTGCCAGTATAAGACGTTTGGATAGGTATGTGGATGGAGGGGTATGGAGGGCTGTGGGCCCCGGTGCAGGTCAATGGGAGTAGGCAGTTCAAATGGTTCAGCATGGACTAGATAGCGCAGAGAGTCTGTTTCTGTGCTGTGGTGTTCTATGACAGCAAGTCAAGAATGAGACATCAAACTTGTTGCTTATAATTGTTTTATTAAGTATTACAAGTGTGGAAAATGAACAAGAAAGAGGAGCCAAGAAAACAAGTAAAAAAAAACAAAGGCAAAAGAACTCATAGTCACCTCATAAAACAGACTCAGATCGGTGATAACATTACGGTGAGTACAATTAACCTAAAACACAACCACATTCAAGTGTCGTCACACCTACTGCAAAAACTGAGAAGCTGCTAGAAAAATAAAGAAGGAACTGTACTGTAGTTACTGAAAATTTCACTGAACATTTACTTGTATGTAGGTGATTATATAAAAATACAAGCAATCATACAAAGACAAAACTGCAAAAAAAGCAATTCTACAACCCAATCCAACAAGAGAAGTACTCCATCTCACAACGCATTACCCTGGAGAGAAATTCCCAGAGTGTTCGAGGCAGACAAAGGACTCTTGGAAGCAGTTTGTTTAACAACCAACTAACTCTGCGAAGAGAGCACTGTTCAGCTGGCAATGTTTCATTAGACAGAAACAGATAACATACAATCACCCAGCCTGCACTCACAACTGGAGAGATTGGTTGCTTTGTGTCAGGAGATACAGTTTTCCTGTTTCAATGATCAATGGGATTCACTAGACTACAAGACCACAGGACAAAGGAGCAAAATTAGATCATTCGGCCCATTAAGTCTGCTCCACCATTCCATCATGGCTCACTTATTATCCCTTTCAAACATATTTCCCTGCCTTCTCCCCATAACCTTTAACACCCCAATTAACCAAGAACCTACCAACCTCCCCTTCAAATATACCAATGACTCGGCCTTCACAGCTGTCTGTGGTAATGAATTCCACAGATTCACTACCTTTTGGCTAAAGAAGTTCCCTGCTCATCTCTGTTCTAAAGGGACGTCTCTCTATTCTGAGGCTGTTTCCTCCCCCACTACAGGAAGCATCCTCTCTATATCCACTCTATCCAGTCCTTTCAATATTTGATAGGTTTCAGTGAGATTCCCCCTCATTCTCCTAAACTGCAGTGAGTACAGGGCCAGAGCCATCAAACACTCCTCACATATTAACCCCTTCATTTGCAGAATCATTTTCATGAGCATCCCCTGGAGGAATAGACTGAGAGTGATGCTTAAATCCGGTCTGCAGGCTGTTGGCTGCAGTGTCCAGCTTTGCAAGCTGGGGTCAGGGGAAGTGACAAGAGAGGTCCTGAAGAGTGAAATGTAATGTTGGAATGAGGTGTAACTCAAAAGTCAAAGGGAATTTATGATCAAAGTACACATAGTATTTGCCACCATAAACTACTTTAATATTTATTTCCTTGCAGGCATTTTCTAAAATATATTTAAAAAATGCATTTCAGGCAACAGAAAAGTGCCCTTCCACCCATGCTGACGGAGCTGCCTACCCAAGTTCATCCCATTTACCCACTTTGGCCTATATCTCTTAGGACCAGGACCTCCCAACCTGATGAAGGGCCTCAGCCTGAGAAGGCAACCGTTTACTCTTTCCCATAGATGCTGCCTGACCTGCTGAGCTCCTCTAGGACTTTGTGTGTGTTGCTCGGATTTCCAGCATCTGCAGATTTTCTCTTGTTGGAGATTGAATCCAACTTGCTACCTCATTTTGAATGCCAAGCTACTGAACCTTCTTTACCAACCTCCCCATGCGGTACCTTGCCAAATGCCTTACTAAGGTCCATCCACAGCTTTGCCTTCAGCAAATTTCCTAGTAACTTACTCAAAAAACTCTTTAATATTGTGTAAACATGACCCACCACTAATGAAGCCATACTGACTATCCTTAATCAGTCAATGGCTATACAAATATATATTCAGTCCTTTAGAATCCCTTCCAATAATTTTCCCACCACTGATGTCAGGTTCACCAGCCTATAATTTCCTGGTTTACTTTTACAGCCTTTCTTGAACAGCGGAACAACACTGGTTATCCCCCCAATTCTGCAGCACCCCACCTGTCTGCTAGGGTCCCGGCAATTTCTGCACTTACCTTCTGCAGGGTCCAAGGGAACACCTTGTCGGGCCCTGGGGATTTATCCACCCTGACTTTCTTCAGGACAGCAAACACTTCCTCCTCTTTACTCTGTATCGGGTTCATGAAGTTGATACTGCTTTGTCTCACTTCTATACACTCTGGCCATTGGGAAAGACCCTTTATTCTGTCTCCTGAGTAAGTACAGCTGCAAAGAGTTCATTTAAGATCTCCCACATCTCTTTTGGCTCCACACGTATATTACCATTCTGGTTTCCAGAGATCCAGTTTTGTTCCTTGCAATCCTTTTCTCTTAACATACCTGTGGAATCTATTAGGATTCTCTATCACAGTCAAGAGAAAATCTGCAGATGCTGGAAATCCAAGCAACACACACAAAATGCTGGAGGAACTCAGCAGGCCAGGCAGCATCTGGGAAACGAGTACAGTCGAAGTTTTGGGCCAAAACCCTTCGGCAGGACTGGATAATCCAATCACAAATGAGAAAATCTGCAGATGCTGGAAATCTGAGCAACAGACACAAAATGCTGGAGGAACTCAGCAGGTTGGACAGCATCCTACACCTGTTAACTTTGCCTTTTTTCTGACTGGGACATACAAGCTTTATACTGTCAAAATTTCACTTTTGAAGGCCTCCCATTTACCAAGTACACCTTTGCCAGAAAACAGCCTGACCCACTTCACACCTGCCAGATCCTTTCTGAAACCATTAAAATTGGCCTTTCGCCAATTTTGAATCTCAGCCTGCTGACCAGACCTATTCTCTTGCACATTCACTTTGAAATGAATAGCATTGCGATCATTAGATACAAAGTGTTCCCCTACACAAACTCCTGTCACTTGCCCTCTCTCATTCCCTAATAGCAGATCACTCCCGCTGTTCGAACAGTGCTGCTCCAAAGCACTGAAGTGACCTCCCCCGCTGTTCAAATGGTGTTGTGAGAACTTTGACAGGGCGGCAGGCAGGGTCTTGGTCCTTCTAACAGTGCAATGCTCCCTATTGTACTGTGAGCCCTGATTGCTCCTCATTCTGAAGAGATTTCCAAAAGATCCAGGAACCCATTAACACTACCTCACTATTTAGCTCTTTATTGCACTATTTAATTGGTTTTAATATATAATTATGTAACATTGTGATTTTTTATGTATTTGGCAGAAGAAATTTCACAGCATATGTTGGTGATAAATGTGATGGTGCTCTCCAAGGTACTCGTGTAAACTGACACAACAGTACACACTCCAAAACTGGTTTATTTGTTCAACACCCAAGCACAAGAAAAGGTTTGTACAAACACCAGGCTCTCACCATGCATGCAGATTGTTGCCACTCTGTTACCTGAATAAGTCCAGCAGCACCCTAAGGGCAAACAATGGCTGTTAACCCAGACTGGGTTACAGCTTCTTCCCTCAGGCTGTGAGGCTAATGAATACCCTGCCATCACAGAGGTCCTGTAACTGGCACAGCGAGCGGTTTACAGTTTACCTGTGCTGCACACAATATGCATTTTAAATTGTATTTTATTAACTTTCTTATGTTCCTACAAAATCCTGCAGAAAGTAGTGGATATGGCCAAGTCCATCACAGATAAAGCCCTCCCCACTTTTGGGCACATCTACATGGAGCGTTGTCGCAGGAAAGCAGCATCCATCATCTGCAACCACGCACCCCCCCCCACCCCCACCACCACCCAGGACATGCTCTCTCCTTGCTGCTGCCATCAGGAAGGAGGTACAGGAGCCTCACGACTCTCACCACCAGGTTCAGGAAAAATTATTACCCCTCAACCATCAGGCTCCTGAACCAAACAGAATAACTTCACTCACCCCATCACTGAACCGGTCTCACAACCCATGGATCCACTTTCAAGGACTCTTCATTTCATGTTCTCAATATTTATTGCTTATTTATTTATTATTATCATTATTTTGATTTTTTCTTTTGTATTTGTGGTTTGTTCACCCTGTTGGGTGTGGTCTCTCATCAATTCTATTATTATTATTATTGGATTTATTGAGTGTGCCCACAAGAAGCCAATCTTAGAGTTGTATATGGTGGCACATATGCACTTTGATAATAAATTTACTTTGAACTTTGTCCTTCAATACTTTGTTTTATGTGCTGTGTGTGATACATGTTTTGTGGGTGCACTGTGATCTGGAGGAACGTTGTTTTGTTTGGTTGTATAAACGTATGTACTGTCAGATGACAATAAACTTGAACAGGCAACAAAGAGGGACTGCCACTCTCACCCACAAATCAACAACTTAAGCCAGCAATGTTCCAATGCAGGTCAGTCTGCACTTGGGTAGACAGTGAAGGGGACTTAGCTGCACTGTACACTTTATCACAGAGGAGGCAACACCATTAAGATGAGAAGCCAGGTCTTGCAGTATTGCTGCCCTCTAAAACATGCTCCCAAGATATTATCAGGAATCTAGAGGGAGTTTACTCTGTCTAACTTGTGCTGTTCCAGTCCAGGACACAAGATAGGATGGTGTAGAAGATGGTTAACTCTGTCTAATACGTGTGGTCCCTGCCCAGGACATCTACAGGATTGTGTAGAAGGTGGTTTACTCTGTCCAATTCACATGGTGTCTGTCCAGGCAACCTACAGGATGGTGTTTACTCTAACTCATTCGAAATTCAAGATTGTTTAATGTCATTTCCAGTACACAAGTGTGAAGAACAAAATAATTGTTACTCCAGATCCGATGCCGCACAAAAAACACAATAAGAAAAGGAACACATTAATAATAGCAACACAATATAAATACACAAGATAATTTATATACATAGATTGATTGTATGTCCATAAAGTGATGCTAGGCACAGGGGTGTCTGTACATAGGTGACTCTGACAGGAAATGATAAAGTAGTGGTGGTTGGGGTGTGGTGGGTGGGTTAGTGGCTGGAGGTGTTGATCAGCCTTACTGCTTTTGAGTCTGGCAGTCCTGGTGTGGATGATACGTAGCCTCCTCCCCGATGGGAGTGGGACAAACACGTGCAGGGTAGGTGGGATCCTTCACAATGTTACTGGCCCTTCTCTGGCACTTTTCGATATCTCTACCTTTAGTGGAGGTAGGCGGATGCCAGAGATCATTGGGCAGTTTTGCCTACCTGTTGTGGAGCCGTCCTGCTCATGTCCAGAGTACCAGCAGGATGGTGTAGATGGAACTACACTTTTTCACAAACCTTTATTTTAGTGAAACAGATTTCTCAAGCCACTGATTATGCAACGGGAGTGGAGATAGCTCACACCCAGTTAGAACAGCCATTCAGACATTCTGTGGAGAATTGGCTTGGTTCACACGATAAAAACTTGTCAAAAAGGGGAACCACACATTCGGAATCTTTCCTCAGCGTGATGACACCCCATCGTCAATTTTTCACAGTTTGGAAATGACTGGCCACACTTTGGGTACAAGGGGAGTACAATAAATCTGTGCTAACTCTGAGTAAAGTACAGATTCAGCTTCACTCAACTGTCTGCATCGAAGGAGCAAGCCCAATCAATGTGACTCAGGAAAAAGGATTGACCCTGTATTGGGTGTTTGATGGGGCAGTGCGGAACTCAAATGGGTCCATGCTAAACTTGTTTTCTTCTGGGGGATACATGGAAAATACTTTGGTTTTTTCTACTCCAGAAGTGTTAGGTGATAGTCTTTGGAAGTTCAAACTTGAAAGCAAAATACAGGGTTAATGGCAGGATTTTTAGCAGTGTGGAGGAGCAGTGCAGAGGGATCTTGGGGTCCACATCCATAGATCTCTCAAAGTTACTGTCCAGGATTGATTGTGTGGTTAAGAAGACGTATGATGTGTTGGTCTTCAGGGAATTGAGTTCGCACAGACTCCCACTGTTAGCTTGACTCTGGATCTCCCTGCCCCACCCCCAACAGGAACCTCTTCCCAGTTCCACTTGTCCATGGTATTTCCTCCTAGAGTCTCCACAATATTACCTGCCAAACTACAGATTGGTGGCATTGACCTCCCACATCATGAAGACCCTGGAGAGACTTGTTCTAGAGCAGTTCCGGCCTATGGTTAGGCCAAGACCCCTTCCAGTTCACCTATCAGCCCCGACTAGGAGTTGAGGATGCCATCGTCTATCTGCTGAACCATGTCTACGCCCACCTGGACAAGCCGGCGAGCACTGTGAGAGTCATGTTTTTTGACTTCTCCAGTGCGTTCAACACCATCCACCCTGCTCTGCTGGGTGAGAAGCTGACAGTGATGCAGGTGGATGCTTCCCTGATGTCATGGATTACTGATTACCTGACTGGCAGACCACAGTGCGTGCGCTTGCAACACTGTGTGTCAGACAGAGTGGTCAGCAACACTGGAGCTCCACAGGGGACTGTCCTGTCTCCCTTTCTCTTCACCATCTACACCTCAGACTTCAATTACAACACAGAGTCTTGCCATCTTCAGAAGTTTTCTGATGACTCTGCCGTAGTTGGATGCATCAGCAAGGGAGATGAGGCTGAGTACAGGGCTATGGTGGGAAACTCTGTCACATGGTGCGAGCAGAATCATCTGCAGCTTAATGTGAAAAAGACTAAGGAGCTGGTGGTGGACCTGAAGACGGCTAAGGCACCGGTGACCCCTGTTTCCATCCAAGGGGTCAGTGTGGACATGGTGGAGGATTACAAATACCTGGGGATACGAATTGACAATAAACTGGACAGGTCAAAGAACACTGAGGCTGTCTACAAGAAGGGTCAGCGCCGTCTCTATTTCCTGAGGAGACTGAGGTCTAACATCTGCCGGACCATGCTGAGGATATTCTATGAGGCTGTGGTGGCCAGTGCCATCATGTTTGCTGTTGTGTGCTGGGGCAGCAGGCTGAGGGTAGCAGACACCAACAGAATCAACAAACTCATTCGTAAGGCCAGTGATGTGGGGGTGGAACCGGACTCTCTGACAGTGGTGTCTGAAAAGAGGATGCTGTCCAAGTTGCATGCCATCTTGGACAATGACTCCCATCCACTCCATAATGTACTGGTTAGGCACAGGAGTACATTCAGCCAGAGACTCATTCCACCGAGATGTAACACTGAGCGTCATAGGAAGTCATTCCTACCTGTGGCCATCAAACTTTACAACTCCTCCCTCAGAGTGTCAGACACCCTGAGCCAATAGGCTGGTCCTGGA
Organism: Hemitrygon akajei; assembly: GCF_048418815.1. Classification (NCBI taxonomy): domain Eukaryota; kingdom Metazoa; phylum Chordata; class Chondrichthyes; order Myliobatiformes; family Dasyatidae; genus Hemitrygon; species Hemitrygon akajei. The sequence goes on along the minus strand of NC_133139.1, from coordinate 2,082,103 downwards.
CTTACTTCCACTTGGCATGATTAACTTATTATTATTTAATTATTTATGGTTTTATATTGCTATATTTCTTCACTATTCTTGGTTGGTGCGGCTGTAACGAAACCCAATTTCCCCCGGGATCAATAAAGTATGTCTGTCCGTCTGTCTAAATATATTCTGAACCATGGCTGCTCCTCTGGCGGAGTGAACTGAGCCTTTGACCACATTTCATTGTTCTCCTGTACCTCTGCTCTCACCTATTCTCTTCCTGGACAGAGTAAGAACCCATTTGCCCTGTCGCACTTTGCAACCCACCAGCCTTCAGAATGAAGAGATTGTCTGAACCCTCCCTCAGCAGGACTGCACCATCAGAGGAACTTCAGAAACAGCACCTGTCTTCTCTCAAATCACTTTGCAGTCTTTTAATCCAATTCTGTAATTTCAGGATTGGCCATGTCTGCTGTAACATCTGTGACGTTGGCTCATTGCTTCTCTCTCCTAACAGTCTGACATGGGAGACAAGCCCCACCACTCTGCTACCTGACTGCCTGCTGCCCCACTTTCTAACTACTCCTATTGATCCATTTGACTGGACAAACATTATCTCTCACATACACAGGAATGCTGGCCAAACCCGAGGGACGACTGTGCAAGCGTGTGAACATCAGCGAGTTAAACTGACGTGAAGAGTTCAAAAGGATTCAGCTTTAGAGAGTAGAGTAGAGGGAGACAGAGTAGGAGGACTCTGGCTCAATGGGGCTTTGGCGATAATGGGTCGAGGTGAAGTAGGTTGCCTGTGTAGAATGGAGTCAGTGGGTATGTGCATGAGGCCAGTATTCTGCACTGGGTGTCAGTTGTGGGACGTCCAGGAGCCTCCCAGCCTCCCGGACGTCCACATCTGCGCCAGGTGTGTCGAGCTGCAGCTCCTTAGGGACTGGGTTAGGGAACTGGAGATGCAGCTCAATGACCTTCATCTGGTCAGGGAGAGTGAGGAGGTGATAGAGAGGAGCTATAGGCAAGTAGTCACACCGAGACAGATGAGTGGGTAACTATCAGGACAGGGAAGGGCAAGGGTCAGCTACTGAAGAGTACCCCTGTGACTGTCCCCCTTAACGGTAAGTACTCCTGCTTGAGTACTGTTCGAGGGACAGCCTACCTGGGGGAAGTAACAGTGGCCGTGCCTCTGGCACAGAGTCTGGCCCTGTGGCTCAGAAGGGTAGGGAAAGGAAGAAGGCAGCAGTGATAAGGGACTCCATAGTTAGGGGGTCAGAAAGGCAATTCTGTGGGTGCTGGAAAGAAACACAGTTGGTAGTTTGCTTCCAGGTGCCAGGGTCCGGAATGCTTCTGATTGCATCCAAGATATCCCGAAGTGGGAAGGCGAACAGCCGGAGATGGTGGTACATATTGCTACCAATGACATGGGTAGGAAAAGGGAGGAGGTCCTGAAAACAGACTACAGGGAGTTAGGAAGGAAGTTGAGAAGCAGGACCGCAAAGGTAAAAATCTCGGGATTACTGCCTGTGCCACGCGACAGTGGGTATAAGAATAGAATGAGGTGGAGGATAAATGCGTGGCTGAGGGATTGGAGCAGGGGGCAGGGATTCAGGTTTCTGGATCATTGGGACCTCTTTTGGGGCAGGCATGACCTGTACAAAAAGGACGGGTTGCACTTGATCCTGAGGGGTACCAATATCCTGGTGGGGAGTTTTGCTAAGGCTACTGGGGAGAGTTTAAACTAGAATTGCTGAGGGGGGGTGGGAACCAAACTGAAGAGACAGAGGAAGGGGCGGTTGGCTCACAAATAGAGAAAACTTGTAGACAGTGTGAGGAGGAGGATAGGCAGGCGATAGAGAAGGGATACGCTCAGACCGAAGGTTTGAGATGTGTCTATTTTAATGCAAGAAGCATCATGAACAAAGCGGATGAGCTTAGAGTGTGGATCAGTACTTGGAGTTTTGATGTTGTGGCCATTACAGAGACTTGGATGTCTCAGGGCAGGAATGGTTACTTAGAGTGGCAGCTGCCCGCGACGGTGGTGGAGGCGGATACAATAGGGTCTTTTATGAGACTCCTGGATAGGCACATGGAGCTTAGAAAACTAGAGGTCTATGAGTAACCTTAGGTAATTTTTAAGTAAGTACATGTTTGGCATAGCTTTGTGGGCCGAAGGGCCTGTATTGTGCTGTAGGTTTTCTATGTTTCACCCTATCCATCCCTCCTGTGCCCTGCTCTGCAACTTGGAATGGCCTTTTCACCTCTCCATGATCTGACAATGGGTTTCAACTTGAAATGTCTCATTTTTTATCGTTGCTGCCTAACCTACTGAGCATTTCCAGCATATTCTGCTTTTATTTCAGATTTCAGTATAGCTACAGTTTATTTTTACTTTATTTACTTTCAAAAGCTGTATTTGTAGTCAAGTTGTGCTCTTCTTGCCCTGAGGGTGTTTGAAAGGACAGTGCAGAAGGAGCTTCTGTCTGTTCCTACCCTGGGCTGGCTCGATTTGGGGAGAATGTGATGTTCATTCTCCCTGTTGCATCCAGCTTCTCATCTCACTAACTGTTCAGTAATGTCCCCTGTCCTTGTTTCCATTTCTTTTTCTCACCTCTGACTTCCCCTTTAATTTCCTGACTCCATGTTTACATTGGAATCTGCTTGTTCAAAAATATCACATTGTAATTCCACCATCCCTACATGGTAGCATTGTAGCATCCAACTCCCCAAAAACATCTGAGTCACTTCTCTCTACATTCACCCTCTTCTGTATTTTAAACAAATATTTTAAAAGCCCTGTATTTCTGCGTTGTCTTTCACATCTCAGCAAGTTCCAAAATGAAGTATTATTGCTGCTGTGATCTGGGTGATTTGGGAGCAGCAGTAGCATAGCAGTTGGCGCAACACTTCATAGCACCAGAGATCGGAATTCAATTCCTGCCGCTGTCACATTCTCCCTGTGACCATGTGGGTTTTCTCCGAATGCCCCGCTTTCCTCCCACAGTCCAAAGACACACAGCCTAGTGTTAGTAAGTTATGGGCATACTATGTTGGTGATAATTGTAGCCTGCCTACAGCACATCCTCTGATTGTGTTGGTCGTTGATGCAAACGGTGTATTTCAATGTTTTGATATGCATATAAGAAAGAAATTAAATCATTAAAATATCCACTGCAGATTCCCACAAACAAGTGTATTGTAAGTAATCACATCATGCATTTAACCATGGTCTAGGGTTTATGTGTTACCCGGGGTAGCAGAGGGCACTCACCTGCTCTTCCCTCAGAGAGCGGCCGTGGAGTCGGTTCCTTCCAACAGAGGGGCAGATGGATCCTCTGCGTGGTTTGTGGGTGGTGCTGCTGCTGGGAGTGACTACACTTCCATCAGAGGGATCCTGAGGCGAAGTCTGATCAGAGGAATGACATGTCAAAGGCTGGCCAGAATGTCTCAGGTCCACCCACTGCTCCCAGCAGCAACAAACACTCCAGGGCCAGGGCTGTGTGAGGCTTACGGAAGTGAGCTCCTGCCAAGTTTTATAAATAACTGACGGCAAATAAATAAAATGCTGGAGGTATCAGAAATAGAACAGAAAATACTGCAGGTCCTTGGTAAAACAATGCAGCCAGCAGAGTCCTGATGGGTAGCTCCCAGGGGTCCGGGGCTGAGGCTGTTTCTATAGAAAGCTAGACTATCAGCAGAATACCAGTGACCAGGCTGGAGAACCTAGCTGGGAGAGTCTGGGCTTTGAGCCCAGGTCACTTATGCCTTCAGCCAATAGTCTGAGCAGCTTTGTGAGAGCTTTGCAAGTCACCAAGCTGATAAAATGCAGTTCACAACACTACTCGTATCTTAATAATAATAACTTATTCATTGGGCACTTTCCATACAGTCGATAAAGTTCAAAATGCTTTACAATGGGATAAAGTGCAAACATGAAAATAAAATTTAAAATAAACATGAAAATAAGACAAAAAGGTGTTAGTTAAAAGCAAAGTTAAATAAATAGGTGTTGGAAAGTGTCAGCTGAGACTGTATCCCCGAAGTTTGAGGTATTGAATTCCATAGTTTAGGAGTGTAGTTCAAAAAAACTGACCTGCCAATTGTCTTTTGAGGGAGAATGTTTAAATTAAGAGACCGGCCGGCGGGAGTAGACCTGAGAGCTCGAGCAAGATTATAAACCGAAAGTGATTCTATGATATACTTGGGTCCCAGACCATTAATCTTTTCACAACAGTTTTATTGTTAGCATTCTCAAGTACAGTATTTCTCCTGGAATTTAATATTGACCCCAAAAGGTGAAGTAGTAACGTACAAACTGGGAACAAGAGTCGGCCATTCTACACCTCCAGACTGCCCCAACAATTCAATGTGATTGTGACTGAATGAACTGCAACTCCAGTTTCTCAGTGACTTCCCCCAGCTTTCAATCCCTTTCTCATCAAATTCACTCCATCCTACAGATATTCAAACATTGCTTCTAACAACGAGAGTTCTGGAGACCCACGGCCCTTGGAGGAAAAACTCGCTCTTCGCTTACATGGCAAGTTCACATTCTGCACCATGTTCCAAGTTTCATTTTCCACAGTGAGGGAGAAGCATTCTCTCCATTTTCAGCCCTGCTGAGGACATATCGAGATCTCCCTGTTCCAAACTTCCTGGGCCTGTAGTAGTTGAAGTTCAGAAGAATGAGAGGGTACCTCACTGAAACCTATGAATGTTGAAAAGCCTAGATGTGGATGTTTCCTATAGTGAGAAAATCTAGGACCAGAGGGCACAGCCTCAGAATATAAGGATGTCCCTGTACAGTAGAGATGAGGAGTAATTTCTTTAGCCAGAAGGTAGTGAACCTGTGGAATTCATTGCCACAGAAACTGTGGAGGCCAAGTCATTGGGTAAACTTAAAACGAAAGTTGATTGATTCATGATCAGTCATGATGTCACAGGTTATGGGGAGAAGGCAGGAGAATGGGGTTGAGAGGGATAGTAAATCAGCCATGATGGAATGGTGGAGCAGACTCGATGGGCTGAATAGTCTGCTCCTGTGTCTTATAGTCGCTCTTGTGCCAGTGGGTACAAGCTCAGCCTGTTCAACTCTCAATCTAATTCACCTTTCTAAACCATTCCCAATCTATTTATCTCTCTCTGGTGAGTTGGCTTGTGGCAGAACAGGATTGGTTGACCTCAGGGTGTCAGGAATCAAACTGGAACAGTGGAAACTCAAAAGCCTGTGATCTGCATATCCCTCACTGACGATGAAACATGTGGCTTTTTGGAGAAGGCTTTTAACTGCTGAGGTTCAGCAGTGATGATCTTTCATGAGCTTAAAAACTGAGTTCTGGTCCCACTCCTCGGAATGCAACCTGCACCTTGGCCAACACGCCCTATGCAGTACCGAGGGAGTGCCACACTCCCAGAGGTGCTGCTGTTCAGAACAGACACACCCTCCGATAGACAGGATGCCAGGGGATCACTTGCTTGCTCTGCATCTTGGTGTGTATTCACCCCCTCAGGAGCAGGTTGTTGACTATGGGAGTGTAGTGCGGGTGTACAGCCTGCAGAGTTTCCTACACTACTACACTCAGAGCAAAGGTTGATATGTTCTTGGGAGAAGGCAGGAGAATTGAGTTGAGAGGGAAAATAAGTCAGCCATGATGGAATGGCAGAGCAGACAGGCCCAAAGGCCTAATTCTGCTCCAGTGTCTAATGATTTATTGTGCTCTGAGATCGTACTGCAAGGTAAGTCTCGGCTCTGTGGGTGGAAGCTCTCTGCATCAAGAGACGAGGGTTTGTCAGTAAATGTGGATCAGAGTGACATTTCCTATCACAGGGATGGTAATTGTGAGGTGATGGTGCATCTCTACAAAGCTCTGGTTACACCACACAGAGTATTGTGTTCATTTCCAGTTACCTCACTACAGGAAGGATGTGCAAGCTTTAAAGACGGTGCAGCAGAGATTCACCAGGATGCTGTCTGAACTAGAGAGCATGTCTTATGAGATTAGGTTGAGTGGGCTAGGGTTTTTTCCTTTGGAGTGGAGGATGAGGGGTGTCTTGATAGAGGTGCGTAAGATAACAAGAGGCATAGATGGAGTGGACAGCCAGAGACTTTCCCTAGGGCGGCAGTGACTAATACGTCAGGACAGAATTTTAAAGTGATTGGAGGAAAGTATTAGGGGAAGTCAGAGGTCGGTATTTTTCTCAAACACAGAAAGTGGTGGGTGTGTGGAACACCCTGCCAGAAGCAGTTACCTTAGGGACATTTCTCTTAAGAATCTTAGGTAGAGACATGTTTGGCACGGACTAGAAGGGCCAAGATGGCCTGTTTCCGTGCTGTAATTGTTATATGTTAGAGAAAGGGAGGGTTATGTAGAAGGGAAGGGTTAGGTTGATTGTGGAGTGGGTAAAAGGGTCAACTCAACATTGTGGGCCAAAGGGCCTGTACTGTTTAACATAGATAGATTATTGGCTTGAGGTTAACTCCATCACCACAGAGTTTCCCATCACCGCTCCACACATCTCAACATCAGAATCAGGTTTAGTACCGCTGACGTGCTGGCAGTGGTACATTGCAAAGACAAAAATCTACAAAGATATAAACATTGTGCCAAAAAGAGAGTAATGAGACAGCATTCATGGACCATTCTGAAATGCAATGACCGTAGAAAGAAGCGGTTCCTGAATTGTTCAGTGTGGCATATTCATTCAGCTGGGGAAGGACCTAACAAACATTTTTCAAATGATCTAAGAGTTTGGCCACATGGTCAGAATGAAGCAAAGTAGAAAAAGGGGGCTGCCAACTGAAGTGAAGAGAGTTTCACCATCATGCTGCCTGCATTGCAGAGTATTAGTACAAAGAGAATTTGGACAGAGTTGAATTGTTTTCTCTGGAGTGTTGGAGGCTGAGGGGAAATCTGATAGAATTTTATAAAAGTATGAGACCCACAGGTGGACAGTCAGATGCAAGAGGGTTTGTACTAAAGGTGAGAGAGGGAAAGTCTAAAGGAGATTAATGAGGCAAGTTTTTTTAAAATCAGAGAGTAGTGGGTGCCTGGCCCATGTGCCAGTACAGGTGGTGGAAACAGACAAGGTACAGATATTCAGAGACAGTTTGACAGACAGGGCATCAGCCCATGTGCAGAAAGATGGGATTAGTGTGGATGGGCCATCGGGTCTATATTGTTCTGAGTCCTGTGTTCACTTACCAATAAATCCAGTCTGAAGCTCTACAGAAACACCCTTCTGCATGGAATGGGGTGGGAGGGGGGATGTGGAACTCATTGCCAAGGAGAAACATCAGGGAGGCGCTGGAAGAAGAGGAGGAGGAATAAATAGATTGTGAACTCTGAGGGGCAGAGAGGGTCGGACAGGGGCTGGTGTGAAGCTGAGATAACAGCATGAAGCTGGGCCGAATGATCTTTATTTAAACATAAGAGATTTTGTGAAGATAAAAGTCACAATGAAATGAGGCATCTCTAATAAATGGTGGAAGAGTGTGGGTTGTGAGAGATGTTGATGCAGAAGCAGTTTATGAACGTGCGGCAGTGCAGGCATGGGGGAGACAAATTTCAGACAAACCTCAAGCCTTCATGTTCTGACATGAAGGTCATTCATGCTGCTAAATATAAATTTCTTTGCTCTGTTATTGCAGTCAAATGAGCTTGATATTACTGAAACTAGGAGTTATGCTGTGCTGTGTCCGCAGCTCCAGCCTTTGATCATTCCCAGAGGCTTGGCGGCTTGGAAGGGTGTTGTGGCACAGCCCTGGTCAAGGGGCAGACACTTCAGAACCCTCCTGGGATTTGGAGGAAGGCGAAACAGACACTAAACAGGCAGATTAAAAGACTGGGTCAGTTCAAAGTTAGTGACTGTTCTCTGAGCACCTGCTGCACCTGACAGGAGTCATCTCCCGAACTAACACACACACAAAATGCTGGAGGAACTCACAAGGTCAGGCATGTTTCAGACCGAGACCCTTCATCCAATCTCTTGTGATTTGTCTCCAAACTTCTGGGTTTGGCCTAGGGTCTCCAGAAACAAGCAGCTAATTTCCTCAACTTGGCAGCAACTCCAGAGAAGCATTGTACTGTGTTGGGAAAGGACAATCAGGAGTTTGAGGAGATCTGGTATGTCACCAAACACATTAGTCAGCTCCAGCATTAGCACTTGCCTCCCTAGCATCCAGGACATCTTCAAAAGGTGATGCCTCAAAACAATGGCATCCATCACCCAGAATATGCCATCCTCCCATTGCTACTATCAGGGAGGAGGTACAAGAACCTGATGACACATATTCAGTGATTCAGAAACAGCTTCTTCCCTGGGCCATCAGATTTCTGAATAAACATTGAACCCATGATCCTTACCTCAGTACTTCTTTTTCTGGTTTTGCACTACCTATTTAATATAACAACATATACATAAACAACAAATTTCATGACATATGCCAGTGATATTAATTCTGATTCTGATGGCTTCCAACCCATCGTGCTGATGCTAGCTCATTGCACGTACTCCAATTATTCTCTGTTCTGTGCTTCCTGGAAAAGTTTGGTTCCTTTGAGCGGTTCTCTGGTTACAATTGGTAAGGGATGGTTGAATCAATCTTCCCTGTCGCCAGGCAGGACACTTGAGATGAAACAACACCAGCCTTTTCATTCAACCCGGAGATACACGGGATTCTGCTGATGCTGAAAATCTGCAGCAACCAGATTTTTTTGGTAACTGTATGTTTTTCTGCTGTCAGAATTATGTGCTGTGTGCGACTGCTGGTATGGTGTTTTGCAGCTTGGCCCTGGAGGAACACGGCTTCATTTGGCTGTATTCATGCGAATGGTCGCTTGACAAATAAACTTGAACTTGAAGAACACACCTAAAGCACTGGAGGAACTCAGCAGGTCAGGCAGCATCTGTGGCTGGAAATGAACGTTCAGTACTTGACCCAGATTATCGATGGTTTATTCCTTTCCCAAGCTGCTGAGTTTGTGTGTGCTGCTCTCACTCAGTGCGTTTTCCCTGGAGTCCAGGAGGCTGAAGGGTGGCCTTGTGGAGGTTTATAAAATCATGGGGGTGCAGATAAGGTGGATAGTGACCAAGAATTGGAGAGGTTAACCCCAGAGGGCACAAGTTAAAGGTGAGAGGGCAAGATTTAAAAAGGAACCTGAGCAGCAAGTTTTTCTATACAAAGGGTGGTGGGTACATGGCCTGGGGAAGAGCTTGTGACAGGCAGAATTACAATGTTTGAAGGACACTAGGACAGGTACATGGAGAGGAAAGGTTCAGAGGGACGTGGGCCAAATGTGGGACCATCTCAGACCAACACCTTGGTGAGCTGGGGCAAAGGGCCTGCTCCTGTGCTATCTCTCGCTCGCTCTCTCTCTCTCTCAACTCTAGAACTTCTTCTGATATCTTTGTTAGTCTTTCAGGTCAGGGTGAAGGGAGCTATTTTGACTAGTGCAGGGGATATGGGAGAGGTTACAGCAGCCCCAGGAACAGATCGCACTGCAGTCAGCAACGTTACAGCTCCTGGCTGCCACCCATCTCTCAGTTGACAAAAAACTGCAGGGCAACCCAAGTATCTTGCCTGGGTTTTCCTGTGGGATTGTCCAGTCAGAGGGACAGCAGCCTGGAGCTCTAAACAAAATCCCGCCTATTCCCTGGTGGGTGGTGGCAGGGGCAGAGGTCAAGAGGCCCCTGGAATCTTCTCCTAGCTAAATTTAGGGCTTCTGCAACTGAACATACCTTACTATGAAAGGGCAAAACTCCAGTCGAGTGAGGAACAAACATCTGCTGCCAACTGTGTGTTAACAGCCGGAGTCAGGGAGAGATCAGGAGCAGGAACCATTCATCCCTCACATATAGGCAGTTTAAATGGTTCAGCATGGACTAGATGGGCTGAAGGGCCTTTTTCTGTGCTGTACTTTCTACAACTCTACATGTCTGTCTCCCAGCCTCTGACACCATCTTGCCCACATCTGAAAGGATTCCCAAGGTCCAACGATCCCAATTTGGAATGACTCTGGCACCCTCCAGCCCTGAGGCAGTCTCTTCTCACCCTTCACCACCTTTCCTTCCGGTTCTCACGTCTAACTCACCCAACATTCCTTGGGGCCCTTGTCTCCACGTCTGACTGCATTCATGAGCTCTCCACCCCGCTGCCTCCCCAACAGATGAGATGTGAATTGCGGCCAACGAGCCCCACCCCGCCAACAGATGAGATGCCAACTGTGGGTGACGAGCCCCACTCCCCCAACATAAATTTATACACCTCAATCATGTCCACTCACAGCCTTCTCCACCCAGCCACTCAGAGTCACGGAGTTACGAATGATAGATACTGGCTCTATGCAAATTTATTTATTCATTGAGCTACAGCTCAGAACAGGCCCTTCTGGCCCTTCACGCCACGTCACTCAGCAATCCACTGATTTAGCCCCAGCCTAATCACGGGACAATTTACAATGACCACTTAACCTACCAGCCAGTACATTTTTGGATTGTGGGAGGAAAGTGGAATCTGGAGGAAATCCACACGCTCACAGGGAGAATGTACAAACTCCTTACAGATAGCGGCAGAAATTGAACCTGGCTCGTTGGTAACCTAAAGGATTGTGCTGGCCACTACACTACTGTGTTGTCCCATGTGCCTCTTCCCTCTGTGCTCCGATCATTCAGCTACCTGTCCAGGTGTCTCTTCATTGTTGTTACTATTGCTGCCTCCCCGACAGCTCATTCCAGACACCAACTACCTGATGAGTGAGAAAAATCTAACCCTCAGATCCCCTTTAAGCCTCCCCCTTCTTATCTTAACCTTTACCATCTAGTTTTAGACATCTCAACAATGGGAAATAAACTCTATCTTGATCATGTGACCTCTGCCTACTTCACTTCAGGGAAAACAGTCACAACATATCTGGAGATGAGAAAATCTGCAATGCCGGAAATCCAGGCAACACACAAAATGCTGGAGGAACTCAGCAGATCAGGCAGCATCTAAGGAAAAAAAGTACAGTCAACGTTGTGGGCCGAAACCCTTCATCGGAATTCCTATCCAGTCTCTCTATAGAATACAAGTCCTCTGTGGAACACAGAACACTACAGCACAGTACAGGCCCTTCAGCCCATAATGTTGTGTACAACCTTTAACCTACTAAGGTCAATCTAACCCTTCCCTTCCACATAACCCTCCATTTTTCTAAAATATCCCCAATGTATCTGCCCTTATCACCTCCCCTGGCAGCTCATTCCACAACTACCACTCTCTGTGTAAAAAAAGAACTTACTTGTGACATTCCCCCACCCCTGCACTTAACGCTAAACAGCTTAAAATTACACCCCCACATATTCACCATTGCCACCCTGGGGAAAAAGTCTCTGTCTGTCCACTCTATCAATGCCTCTTATCATTTTATACACCTCTATCGAGTCACTGCTCATCCTCGTTCACTCCAAAGAGAAAAGCCTTAGCTCACTCAACCTATCTTGATAAAACATGTTCTGTAGTCCAGGCAACGTCCTGGTAAATTCCCTCTGCACCCTTTTTAAAACTTCCACATTCTTCCGACAATGAGGCGGTTAGAACAAAACACAAGCCCCCAGTACCAGCAATGTTCCTTTGAACCTTCTGTCTGCAACCTCGAACATGATCACATCTTTCCGATAGCATGGGACCAGAACTGCACTCAATACTCCATGTCCAGCCTCTCTAGCATCTTGTAAAAAAACTAAAAACACAGGAGGTCCTGCAGGTGCTGCAAATCCAGAGTAATACACCAAAATGCTGGCCGAATCTGTAGACGGAAAGAGCCAACGTTTTGGGCTGAGACCCTTCATCAGGAACGAAGGGAGGGAGGTCTCAGCCTAAATGTCAGCACTTTATTCATCTTCATAAATACTGTCTGGCCCGCTGAGTTTCTCAAGCATTTTGTGTGTGTTGCTCTTGCACAACTGAAAGGCGAGATTCTAATTTTATGCTCTCAACACCGAACCATCGCACTGAACCCCCGTGAAGCTGCAATACCTCTCAGGCCCTTCCAAACCCCCTGCAGCACACAGCTGGGTGGTGGGTTCCTGCAGGTCAACTCCAGGCTGGTTCTTCAGCCAAGCCGATGACAGTGGACCGACCACAAGGAAATAACTGATGGGATGTACTTAATGTACCTGAAAAATGCACCTCCATTGGCACTGAACCACAGAAGCACACAGGACAAAGCAGCCCATTGGAAAGGCACTCATTCACCACTCTAAACACCTTCCCTCCACCACTGCTACATAGTGTGGACAAATCAGAATGACAATCACTTTTAATATCACTGGGATATGTCATGAATATGTTGGTTTGAGGCAACTGTACATTGCAATAAATAAAAACTACAAATTACAATAATATATATATGAAAATTAAATTAAATAAGTAGCCCAACAAAAAAGCAGTGAGGTAGTGTTCATGGGTTCATTATCCATTCAGAAATCTGATGTCAGAGGGGAATAAGTTGTTCCCGAACAGTGAGTGTGTGTTTTCAGGCTCCTGTACCTGCTTCTTGATGGTAGCAATGAGAAGCTGGCATGGCCTGGGTGACGAGGGTCATTAATGATGGATGCCACACTTTCAAGGCATCATCTTTTAAAGGTGTCCTCTGTGCTGGGGAGGTAGTGCCCATGATGGAGCTGGCTGAGTTTACAACTTTCTGCAGCTTTTTTCATTCCTGTACAGTGGTCCCTCCATATCAGGCAGTGATGCAACCAGTTAGAATACTCCCCTCGATATATCTGTAGAAATTTGTTAGAGTCTACAAAACCCTTGCAGTTCCTCACTCAGGCTACTCCAATAAGACCTCCCAGACCCCCTGTTGAGGAGGACATGGGCTACAGGCAGATGGGACCATCAATGCATACAGGTTCTCCTCCAGTTGTACAGCAACCTGAGCTGGAGATATATCACCTGTCCACTGTGTGAGTCTGCAGGAACTCTGCCCAGCAGCACAGAGGGAGCTCCTCAACACACAGGGCAGTGGGTAGCTCCACCAGGGACAGAGCACAAACACAAGAGATCCTGCGAATGCTGGAAACCCCGAGCAACACACACTAAATGCTGGAGGAGGTCAGGTAGCATTAATGGAAATGAATAGACAGTCGATGTTTCAGACCAAGACCCTTCATAAGGACTGAAAAGGATGGGGAAGGAAGCCAGAATAAGAGTAGGTGAGGGGAAGGAGGACAAGCTAGAAGCTGATAGGTGGAAAAGTTAAAGGGTGGGAGGAGGAGGAATCTGATAGGATTATGGGAGAGAGGGGAGGAGGGGCATCAGAGGGAGGGGATAGGCAGGTGAGGAAGAAGTAAGAGGCCAGAGTGGGGAATAGAAGAGAGAAGGGGGAGGCGAAAGATACCAGAAGTTGGAGAAATTGATGTTCATGCATCAGGATTTGTGTGTCTTTAATAAATAAGTTTGAAAAGCTTTCCAATGCTGTACTTGTAACATCTCTGAATGCTCTCCTGCCTTCCCTGGTTGACTGTAGTTATACTTAGCCTATGACTGTGATCTGGACTTTAGAAAGGAAGCACACAGCTCTATTCCCACGACCCTTCTCACCCTGTCTGTCAGTGTGCCGGGCAGTTACACTCTTGACGAAGGCATTCTCTCCACCTCCAATGCAGAGGCAGCAATTCCTCATATAGACATCAGCAAGATACCATTGGATGTGCTCGCAAGGGAACCATGGCCAGAGCTCACCTTCCTTCCCACCCCTCCCCTCCACGGGAATGACATTCTGCTCGGATTTTATGGGCAATGTCCGCGCTGAGCAGGTTCAGGCACAGTTGGATGGACTGAGCTTCCCACAGTCCCTGGGAACAGAAGGAACTAACACTGGCCAAATTCTTCAACATTCCTTTCCCAGCCAGGGCAGCGTCTGTGATCACAGCTGACACACAAGTGTGAGTGTCGTCTATCTCAGAATCAGAATCAGGTTTATTATCACTGACATACGTCGTAAATTTGTTGTTTTGCAGCAGCAGTACATTGTAAGCCATGAAAACTTGCTATGTTACAATAAGAACATATTAAAAAGTGCAAAAAGAGAACAAAACAGTGAGGCAGTATAGTGTGGTTTCATTGTCCATTCAGAAATCTGATGGCATCGGGGGAAAAGTTGTTCTAAAACATTGTATGTGTGCTTTCAGGCTCTTGTCCCTCCTCCTTGATGATAGTAATGAAAAAGAGGGCAGGTCTTAGATCATGAGAGTCCTTAATGATGGATACCATCTTCTTGAAGCACCAGTTTTTGGATATCTGCTTGATGCTGGGGAGGCTAGTGTCTATGAACAGCTGGCTGAGTTTACAGACTTCTGCAGCTTTTTCCAATCCCGTGCATTGACCCCTCCATGTCAGATGGAAATGCAACCAGTTAGATGCTCTGCACCATTGTCCCCCAAAGTTGCGTGACTGCGCGTTAACTGGAACGCTGCTGTGCGCGTGGCCCTTGTTGCCACACAGCTATTCATTCTAAATATTCATAGTATGCATATTACAAACAAAAACATTTTAAGTGCCGCACAGTTTTCAGGCCTTGAAAGTATTTCCTGCTCAGAACAGGCTGTAGAAAGCATTAGAGGGGATGCTGCTATCCACAGTAACCTGTAGAAGCTTTCTAGAGCGTTTGGTGTCATACCAAACACCAAATCTGGTTCACAGGCAATGTTATGGAGGTGAGCAGGTCACTCTTCCTATTCACTACCGAGTGACCCCTGATCAGGATGGGACATAGGAGCAGGAAGAGGCCATCTGGACCTTCAAGTTCTCTGCCTTTCATCAGGGTTATGGCTGATCTACTACTGGTCATCTTCCTGCCCTATCCTATGTTCCTCAACTTCCTTAACATGCAGGAATTCTGTTCTGAGTGAACTCAGTAGCAACGCTTCCTCAGTGCTAGGGAATTCCAGAAGTTCACCACCCTCTGAATGATAGAATTTCACCTCCTCCCACTTCTAATTGATCTATCCCGCTTTCCAACTTTGTAATCCCTGGTTCAGCAAAGGGAAGCACCCCCTTCATATCCAGCCTCTCAAGCCCTGGTACAATTTTGCAAGTCTCAATGAGATCTCTCCTTCTTCTTTTAAACTTGGGAGAATACAGTCAGCATCCACTCTTCATACCAACCATCACAGAAATATTCTCATGAACCTTCACCACAATCTCTATGTAGCAACTTACTGTTTTTAAGATGACCAAAACTATGCACAATATTCCAGTCTTGATCTCACACATGATATAACTGCAGCTAAACTAATGAATACTCTGCTAACACCAAGGTCTGTCACTAGGACAGCAAGCGTTTACTGTTTACCTGCGCTGTACACTATGTGCATTTTGAGTTATGTTTTATTTACTTATTTATGATAATATTTTGGTTGATGTGATGTGCATGACATATCTTTTGAGGGTGCACCATGGCCCAGAAGAACATTGATTCATTTGGTTGTATATGTGTAGTGAGATGACAATAAACGTGAACATCTTCACTCCTGGACTCAGATTTTTCAATGATAAAGATCAATGGACCTTTTAGTTGCGCACTTGCTTTTTGGGTTACCGTGACTCATACAGCACTTCAGCAGACCTCAGCTCTCTGGTATTCGCAGAGGTGAGGACAGACTCAGAGATGTTGCTCAGTTGTTTTCCCATTTCTTTCTTCCACAGAGAATTTCTTCCTCTTTCTGTAGGACTGCATTGGCCCCGCCAGTCTTTTCAATCACATACCTACACAAACTCAAGAGATTCTGCAGATGCTGGATATCCCTATCGCCCCACGAGCCTCCACATCCAACACAAAGTGTGGTCAATGCTCCCTCATGTTTCTCACCACTTTACACAATTGTCTTGCCTTTCTCCATCAATTTCTTGGCTTTCCTTTGTCAAATTCTAAGCTGCTCCCACTATCCAGAGATACAGTTATGTCTAGTGAATTAATGTTTCTTAAGGTTGTTATGGGCAGGTGTGGTAATGGGATAAGCTCCCACTACCTATTAAATGCTCCCAGTGGCATCCACCTCAAATAGACTCTGACAACCACGTCCAGCTCCTGGCTTTCATGCATGGCTCAGCTACTAAGCCCAGCAGAACTATTTCTACTGGCAGGAGAAAGGGCAATGGTGGGTTACTGCTGCCTTAAAACCAGTCACTTTAGGCAGATGGAGCTCATCAACTGTGGTTGGCAGCTCATCTAGAAGGAAAACTTTGATCTCAAACCTCAGTTGCCTTGTTTGGAGAAGGCTTCAGGAGAGGGAAAAATCTGGAGCTGGGTCCACAGGGTTGTCCTACATTGAGTTCAATGCTGACTGACAACTCCAGCAACGTCGTGGATACCAAACTGTCGCAGCCGTTCCTTGGGTTTCATCAGATGCATGGAGGGGGGAGCTTGCTACATGGTCAACAGCTTGCTCTTCATTTTGTGCTGCCCAGGCTTGCATATCTAGGCAGCTAGGACGCAATATCATTGTCAATTCTGACCGGCGGAAGCCCTCACATATTAAGTGTGCGAAGGAAGTATGCGGTCAGTGATCACCTTTGTCACTTCTCTTGTGAAATGCTTAATATGAAATGCTGAAAGCACAATTCACTGGTGTATCGTGGAATTGCAGGGTGGGGGGGGGGGGGGCTGCGTGGCTTCAGTCATAGAGAGGTGTAGGCCTCAAGCCATGGTGTCACCTATTTGTAGCTGCCCAGGGAAAGGCAATGGAGTCCGGCACTCCACTGGAGTGCTGCAGGCAGCATGGCAGTGTATGCATGCTGGAATCGGTGATGTCCCCAGGGTCACAGAGAGCCTGGCACCAATACCCTAACCCCAACTTCACTCACCCATAACCCAGAGACTCACTTTCAACAACTCCTCATCTCATGTTCTCAATATCTACTGCTTGTTTATTTATTATTATTGTTTCTTCTTTTTGTTTTCTTCTGTTTGTTGCCTTCTGCACTCTGGTTGATTTGCCCTAGTTGAGTGGCTGTTCATTGATTCTTTAATAGTTACTATTCTATAGATTCTTGATATACCTCAAGAATGGTTGAAAAGAGATAATATTTAATGAATATACTGCTGGTGGCTGGTAAAAAGACTCTTACCAGGAAATGGTTATCACAGGAGAGCCCAACTTTAAACGCATGGATGGAAATTACAATGGACATTTACAAAATGGGGAAGATAACAGCATCTGTTAATCATAATTTGGAACAATTTGATTCATACTGGGAAAATGGTTTAACTACATAACACTCCATAGACCTGATTTTATTCCCACAAATCAATGATTATGTTGTTTAAAAAAAATCACTCCCTACTTGTACATAGTTTTCCATTCGTTAGTTCTTTCTTTTCTATATGTGTATACCTCAGATAAATACTATGTGGAGATTTGCGGCAAACATGAATATACGATATATACATACAGTATCTGAAATACATCTTATGGAAATGTTTGTATGATGCTGAATTACAATAAAAAATAAATTACAAAAAAGAAAATGTATCTCAGAGTTGTATAGGGTGACAGAAACTATGTACTTTGATAACAAGTTTACTCTGGACTTTTCTTATTGCATGATATTGTTTTCTACATTTCATTTAGAGACTTACTTTATGTATTGCTCTCTGCTGCAGCCACAAAAGAACAAGTTTCTGGCTCTCCAGCACCTGCAGAATCTGGTGTTTAAAATTTCAGGACAAATGTCTCTGATTGGTTCTGATACGGATGTTGAGAGATTCTCTCCGATATTGATCCAGTGATGGAGAGAGCCCTCTGAGTGGTGTCTAGTGGAGGACAACGCAATGCGATTTGGGAAGGAATCTGGTTTTATGGGATGGATTGTGAACGGGTAGATTGAAAATAGTCTGCTCAAGAGGGCAGGGCCAACATTATTAGCTGTCTGCCAACCCTGGCTCATTTGGCTGCTGTTCAAACAGCTGCCTCGAGGAACGTTACCCAGTCATAGAATGAAAGTCTCAGTGGGTTTGAGTTACCGGAATTACTGGTGGGCGGGGAAGGGGGTGGTGGTGCAGATCTGATGTAGGGGTTGGGTCCATTTCTATGAATAGAGATCGGCTTTTGTGCTATGATGAAAGGAGGAAAGGAATAGGGAACCTTGTAATGTTAAAAAGACATTTGGAGAAGTATGTGGACAGCAAAGGTTTAGATGGAAGTGGGGGAGATGCCAATCTGGACATAAGACTGGGCAGCCATCCCCTGGCCTGGTCAGCCCTACCTAGAGTGCAAGAATAAAATTTAACAAAGAAATTATTCCAGATACAAGAGATTCTGCAGATGCTGGAAATCCAGAGCAACACATACAAAATGCTAGAGGAACTCATCCAGCCAGGCAGCACCTATGGAAATGAATAAACAGCTGATACTACATCAAGACCCTTCATCAGATTGTCCTAAAGAGCCTCAGCCTGCAATGCAGACTCTATATATTTCCTCTCCATAGATGCTGCCTGACCCGCTGAGTTCTCCAGCATTGTGTGTATTGCAAAGAATTATCCTAATCCCTTAGACAGCAAATAGTGCTTCACCCTCTGAGACAGGGGCTTTCAAACTCCACAGCAGGTAATTTCAGCCCCTTGAGGACAGGCAGCCCAGTGCAGGACTGAGTGAATTTGGCTATCCTGTGGGTGTGAAGTTAAAACAGCCCCGGGGTGAAGGAAACATTTCTGACGTACCATTCCAAAGAGCTGGGAAGTTCTCACCTCACTCCTCAATGCTTATCCTTTACACAAGATGAATAAAACAAACTTGGGTCACTAGAGTGTCGTGTGCAAATTGGAAACCATATTTCCCACATTGCAAATAATTCAGGGGAGATCCTGGCTGGATGTGAAAAGCTCTGTGACATCCCCTGCCTGGAAAAGGCTCTAGGCAGAGTTTCCTCGCCCTTGTATAACCGTACAGCACTGCAGTGTCGTCGCACAAGTCTACAACAATAACAGCTGGACACATTTCTGAATGGGGCAGTTAGCGCAACACTATTACAGCCCGTGACTTCAGAGCTTGGAGTTCAATTCAAGTGCTCTCTGTAAGGAGTTTGTATGTTCTCCCCATGATACCCATGCATTTACCCTGGACTATGGGAGGAAACTGCAGCACCCAAAGACACACTGGTTGGTAGGTTAAATAATCATCATAAATTGCCCTGTGATGAGGCTAGGATTAAATAGGTGGGTTGATGGCAGTGAGGCTCGTTGGGCCAGAAGGGCCTGTTCCACACTGTATCTCAAAATAAATCAAATAAAACAAGCAAAGATTCACCAACACCTCCACTGGCAGCTGGAGGTAGCTGCACGCTTGAGTGCCTGTGGGTGTGGGGGGGGGGGGTCATTGCCTTGCTGCTGTGTGTGCGTGGGAGGGGGAGTTGGGGGGGCTTTGTGGTTCTAACGTTTTTAACTGTCATACGTGTTTTCGTGGATGTCTGCAAAGAAAAGGAATTTCAGGATGTATATTGTATACATTTCTCTGACATGAAATGCACCTACTGATGGGAGCAGAGACCAGAGCAAACTGCAGATCTTACACTCGCACACACACAGTCTCCGACATCCAGTCCCTGGCCCAGACACACAGATATCAGTCTTCCAACTTCCTGTGCACTCAGTGATCTACAGGTGATGGGCAAAAGCTGCCCCTATACCTGCAGCTGCTGAGGGATTGGATACTTTGAGAGTTAAACACACAGGAATTTTTCAGAGATCCGGCTGAGTCAACGGTTTGATGATCTATCAGTGCTGCTAATCTGTAGCTACTTTCTTTGAACACAGATTTTAAGAACTCTACATTTGTCAAAACACTGGAAGAAGTGCCAGAACATTTATAGAGTATCCCCGGGAGCGTGACAGCATCACAGGGTGTCGGCCCTGGAACACGACAGCCCCACCCTGAATACCCTGCCACCACTCCCTTAACTTATTAACTTAGTTATGGTAGTATATTTATGGAGTTGACTTTACGCGCCAGTTTTAAAAGGCAAGCAGGCCTGTTGGGACGACCGCGGAGTGGGAGACTGCTTGAGTTAATAGTAACTAGAGTTAATTAGCAAGGACTAATAAAAAGAAGTGATATTATGCAGAGCAGTCATTGTTGGAGTGGTTAGGCTTTGAATCAAAGGCAAGTAAGGACAAGAAGAGACTTGAACTTAAGTTTGAGAGGTGAGAGGCATGACAAGTGTAGGTAGAATGGCAGTTCAGGCTCCTCCTGTGATATGTAGAATTGCACAGGACCTAACAGTCCCCTGATGACTTTATCTGCAGAAAGTGCACCCAACTTCAGCTCCTGACTGACAAGATCAAGGAAGTGGAACTGGAGCTGAAAGATTTTTAGATGAGACTTCTACTGAGTTGGTCACACCCAGAGTGCAGGCTTCAGATAGTAGATGGGTGACCATCAGGACAAGCAAGGGGAGGAAGCAGTACAGGGTTCCCCTGTAGCCATTTCCCTCAGCAACAAGTATAGCCCTTTAGATACTGATGGGAGTCGGAGGGAATGACTTGCGACGGCACAAGGACAGCATCCAGGCCGGTGGCTCAGCAAGGAAGGGTAAAAGTGATGGAGACTCGACAGTTAGGGGACAGACAGGAGATTATGTGGCTGCAGAAGAGAAGCCATGATGGTGTGTTGCTGGAGTCCAGGATGTCTCAGAGTGGCTGCAGAATATTCTCAAGAGGAAGGGTGAGCAGCCAGAGGTCATGGTGCACATTGGCATCAATGACATAGGTAGAAAGGGGGAAAGAGGTCCTGCACAGTGAGAATATGGAGTTGGGGAGAAAGCTGAAGAGCAGGACCTCACGATTACTCCCATTTCCATGTGCTAACCAGGGCAGGAATAGGATGGTAGCATAGATGAATGAGTGGCTGAGGGACTGGTACAGGGGGCGGGTTTCCCATTTCTAGATCATTGGGATCTCCTCTGGGGAATGTATGGTCTGTACAAAAAGGACGGGTTACACCTAAAACAATATCCTTGTGAGCAGGTTTGCTAGAGCTGTTGGGGCAGGGGGACGGGTACAGCAGTGATGGGGCTGAGGGCGGGGTAGTTGTTTTCCAAGTCGATGCAATGTGAATTGAGACTGTGAGGGTGGACAGGGTGAATTGAGACTGTGAGGGTGGACAGGGTGACAAGCAAAGCTATAGCCAGTGGGATTAGGTGAAAAGTAACCTGGGGGCAAAACTGAAAAGGGTGATGAATGCAGGACTGAAGGTGTAATATTTGAATGCATGCAGTATGTGGAATAAGGTAGATCTTGTACAACAGTGATTGGCAGATATGACATATCTCCAAGTCATGGCAGAAAGAGAATCATAGTTAAGAACTTAACATCCAAGGCTACAGATTGTATTGAAAGGACAGGCAGGTAGGTAGAAGGCATGAAGCAGCTCTGTTAGTGAAAAAAATATGAAATCAAATCCTCAGAAAGAGGTGACATAGGATTGGAAGACGTAGTGTCCTTGTGGGTAGAGTTAAGAAACTGCAAGGATAAAAAGGCACTGATGGGAGTTATTTACGGGCCTCCAAACAGTAGCAGGAAAGTGGGCTACAAATTACAACAGGAGATAGAAAACACATGCAATAAGTCCAAACGAGGAACAACCAAAGAATAACCCTGCAGCACCTGGTGACCCTGCAATCTTTGTCTTGGAAGCTGACATCAGGTTGTCTTTCAAGAGAGAGAACTCTGGCAAGACAACAGGAGTACCTGGTAGGGCTCTGAAAACCTGTGGTAACCAACTGGCAGGAGTGTTCAAAGACATTTTCAATCTTTCATTGCTACAGTCAGAAGTTCAAAAGGGCAACAATCATACCAGTACCCAAGGGCAGTGTAAGCTGTCTTAACAACTATCATCACAGTAGCACTCACACCTATGGTGATGAAGTGCTTTAAGAGGTTGGTTATGGTTAGAATTAACTCCTGTCTCAGCAAGGACCTAAATCCATTGCAATTTGCCTATCGCCACCATAGGTTTGCGGTGGATGTGATCTCATTGGCTTCACGTGGCCTATATCAGGATGCTGCTTATGGTCTGCAGCTCAGTGTCTAACACAATCATTCCTACAGCTCTGGTCAAAAAGCTCCAGACCTTGGGACTCAGTACCTCCCTCTGCAATGGATCCTTGACTTCTTAACCAGAAGAATACAACCTCTATGGATCAGAAATAACATCTCCACTTTGCTGACGATCAACACTGTGCACCTCGGGGATGTGTGCTTAGCCCACTGCTCTACTCTCTCTACACCCTTGACTGAGTGGCTAGGCAAAGCTCAAATACCATCTATAGATTTACTGATGACAACTATTGGTAGCAGAACACCACACAAAAAATGCTGGAAGAACTCAGCAGGCCAGGCAGCATCTATGGAAAGAAGTACAGTTGACATTTTGGGCCAAAACCCGAAAGAGACAGAAGGCCATGGAAGAAAGGGAGTAAGCCTACACTGGTGACCATTCCACACTTTTCCTACCCTACATTGACAACTGCATTGGTGCTGCTTCCTGCATCCATGCTGAACTTGTCGATTTCATCCACTTTTCCTCCAACTTCCACCTGGCCCTCAAATTCACCTGGTCCATTTCTGACACTTCCCTTTCTCGATCTCACTGCCTCTATCTCTGGAGACAGCTTATCCACCGATGTCTATTATAAACGAACGGACTCTCACAGCTGCCTGGACTATACCTCGTCCCACCCTGCTACTTGTAAAAATGCCATCCCCTTCTCCCAATTCCTCCATCTTTACTGCATCTACTCTCAGGATGAGGCTTTTTATTCGCGAATGAAGGAGGTGTCCTCCTTTTTCAAAAAAAGAAGCTTCCCTTCCTCCACCATCAACGCTGCCCTCAACCACATCTCTTCCATTTCATGCACATCTGCTTTTACCCAAACTTCCCGCCACTCTACCAGGGATTGGGTTCCTCTTGTCATCACCTATCAACCCACCAGCATTTGTAATGGACACATAATTCTCCAAAACTACCACCACCTCCAACTGGATCCCACCAAACACATCTTCCCCCCACCCCCCGACCCCACCATGCTCTGCTTCCCGCAGGGATCACTCCCTAGGTGACTCCCTCGTCCATTTGTCCCTCTCCACTGATCTCCCTCCTGGCACTTAGTCTTATCCTTGCAAGAGGAACAAGTGCTTCACTTGTCCCTATACCTCCTCCCTCACTATCATTCAGGGTTCTGAGCCGTCTTCTAGGTGAGGTGACAACCCCTTTCCCTCCCTCTGGTGCTCCCCCACCCCCACTTTCTTCTTTGTTCCATGACCTTCTGTCTCTTTCACCAATCAACTTCCTAGCTCTTTGCTTTATCCCTCCCCCTCCAAGTTTCACCTATCGCTTAGCATTTCTCTCTTCCCTCCCCCCCACCTTTCAAATCTTCTACTCAGCTTTTTTTTCTCCTGTCTTGCTGAAGGGTTTTGGCCCGAAACATTGCCTGTACTCTTTTCCACAGGTGGCACCTGACCCGCTGAGTTGCTCCAGTGTTTTGTGTGTTGCTCGGACTTCCAGCATCTGCAGATTCTCACTTACTGGTGGTTGAATTTCAGATGGTGTTGAGAGGGTGTACAGGAGTGAGATACATCATCCAGTTGAGTGGTGTAGCAGCAACAACCTTGCTCTCAATGTCAGTAAGACCAAAGAACTGAATGTTGACTTCAGAAAGGCAAGACGAGGGAAGACACACCAGTCCTCAAAGGGATCAGAAGTGGAAAGAATGCGCAATTTCAAGCTCCTAAGTTTCAGTATCTCCAACGATCTATCCCGGGCCCAACATAGTGATACAGCTATAGTGGCTATATTTCATTAGGAGTTTGAGAAGATTTGGTATGTTACCAAAGACTCTTACAAACTTCTACAGATGTACCATGGAGAGCACTCTAACTGGTTGCATCACTGTCTGGTATGGGAAAACGACTGCACAGGAACAAAATAAGCTGTAAAGTCAACAAATTTCATGACATATCCTGGTGATGTTAATCCTGATTCTTCACCACAATTGGCCGTGGAGGCCAGGTCATTAGGTGTATTTAAAGTGGAGGTTGAGAGGTTCTTGATTAATCAGCGTGTGAAAGATTAGGAGGAGACAGTAGGAGAAGGGGATTGAAAGGGAAATGGATCAGCTTTAATTATGTTCCTATGTCTTATGGTCATCCTAATCACTTCCCGTTCAGTGGAAAGGGAACCTGCAGCTGGGGGGGTTGAGGACCTCATAGTGAGGAGGTCACATCCAATTCCTGACTGTAGCACCATCACTGGGATCAGACCAAACCACTTGGGTCACCATCTACCATCCTCAGTCGACAGTTCAGGCAGTCACAAGGTGCCATCTCTCATCTGTTTATCAGGCACAGACTCCAATCTCACTCTGAAGTGAGGAATGCCTCCACTGAGGTTAAGGCACATCTCCTTTGGAATTTGGTCCTAATTTGCTCAGTCCTCTCAAGGAAACATCTGGCTGTCATTTTCTGCACATCTGAACTTTCCCAATCCATGGCCCATGCGCCACTTCCAGCCCACGGAGTGTGCCTAATGGCAGAGGAGGAGCTCTCTGAATCTTCCATCAAAATTAAATTAGAAAGGTGTAGTGTGGACCAACCCAACCTCCTCTCTAGCTTTTTCACCATTCCCTGGGATTGCAGAGGGAGATTTCCATCTCACTCAGACCCTTAGTGTAGCCCAGTGATGAGCTTGCAAATTCTGACGTGGCAACCAATGGAAACAAAGTGTTCCCACCAACACAGATCACCCATTCATTATTATTTTGGCTGAGAAATATTGTCCGACACAGCATTCTCCCTGCACTTCCATGCAACAGTGGGCAAGGTGGTGTTTCCCAAGGGGCAGAAGGGACTCTGCTTTCACCATTGTCCAAGAAGCAGTGTCCAGCATGCACCCACAGCTCCAGGGAAACTTGGTGTAGAACTGCAGCAGTAACATTCTAGGTTCAGCCACCTAAACAGTGAAACAGCACAGGAGTCTGCCATTTGCCCATCACAGCAGGCCAGATCTTTTGGGAAAACTATCAGTCCACCCTTTCCCTCAGTCTTGTTCTTCTTTAGTGAGTTTACCCTCTTTGGAATGATCGTGAATTTCCTTTAGCATGTGTTGACTTGCTCAGCAGACAAGGCCCTCAATTGTGATTTAATTCCCCTCCACCACAGCCACCCCTTATTTTAATGAAAAAGAGTATTGTCCCAGTAACACACAGCTGATGAAAGATAAAGATTAGCTTTACTTATCACAGGTATATCTAAATATACAGTGAAACGTTTGTGACAATGACCACAGTCCAAAGATTGTGGCACAAGCGTGGTGCAACTTGTGGTGCAATTACAGATTGGTTGGTATGATGTCACCGAGTCGTGATGTCATAGTTGGGAGATTAACATCAAAGGATATACTTTGTATTGAAAGGACAGGTGGTGGTGTGGTTCTGTTGGTAAGAAATGGAATTACATCTTTAGAAAAAGGTGGCATAGGATCACAGAATGGTTAATCTTTATGGGTGGAGTTAAAAAACTGTAAGGATAAAGAAACCATTATGGTAATCATTTATAGGCCTCCAAATGGTAGACAGGCTATAGGGTTCAAACCGCAAAAGGGGATGGAAAAGGCATGTAATAAGGGTAATGACACAATTGCAATGGGGGACTTCAATATGCAAAGTGGTTGGGAAAATCAGATCGGCGTTTGATTGCAAGAGAGGGAATTTGTTGAGTGCCTATGAGATTGCTTTTTAAAGCAGCTTGTGCTTGAGCTTACTTGGGGAAAGCCATCTTAGATTGGGGGTTGTGTAATAAACCAGATCTTATAAGGGAGCTTAATGTAAAGGAACCCTTAGGAGGCAGTGATCATAATATGATTGAATTCATACGGCAATTTGAGAAGGAGAAGTGCAAGTCACATGTTTCAATATTACAAAGGAATAAAGGGAACAACAGAGGCATGAGACAGGAGCTTTCCCAGGTGGATTGGAGGAGGATACTGGCAGGGATGATGGCAGAGCAGAGATGGATGAAGTTTCTGGGAATAGTTCACAAGGTGCAGGATAGATATGTCCCATAGAAGTTATTGTTCTCAAATGGCAGGGGTAGGTAACTTTTGTTGACAAAGGAAGTTAAGGACTGCATAAGAGCCAAGGAAAGGGCTTATAAGGTTACAAAAGTGAGTGGGAAGTTGGATGATTGGGAAGCTTTTAAAATCTAACAAAAGGCAACTACAAAAGCTATGAGAAGGGAAAAGATGAAAAATGAGGGCAAATGAGCCAATAATATAAAGCAGGATACTAAATGTTTGTCCTTTATATAAAGAGTAAAAGAGAGGTGTGAGTTAATATTGGACCACTGGAAAATTATGCTGGTGAGGTAATAATTGGGGACAAAGAAATGGTAGCCGAACTTAATGGGTACTTTGCATCTGTCTTCACTGTGGAAGACATTAGCAGTGTGCTAGAGGTCTATGAGTGTCAGGGAGCAGGAGTGAGTGTCATTGCTATTACAAAGGAAAAAGTGTTGGGCAAATTCAAAGGTCTTAAGGTGGATAAGTCACCTCGACCAAATGGACTACATCCCAGAGTCCTGACAGAAGTTGCCGAAGAGATAATGGATATATTGGTTATGATCTTTCACGAATCACTTGATTCTGGCTTCTGGAGGATTGGAAGATTGCAAATGTCACTCCACTCTTTAGAAATGTAGGAAGGCAAAAGAAAGGAATTTATGGGCCAGTTAGTCGAACCTCAGTGGTTGGGAAAGTGTTAGGATCTATTATTAATGATGAGGTTTCAGGGTACTTGGATAAAATAAGTCAAAGTCAACACTGTTTCTGTAAAGGGAAATCTTGCCTGACAAATCTGTTCATGTTCTTCGAGGAAGTAACAAGCATGGGCGAAAGGAGAGGCAGTGGATGTTATTTTCTTGGATTTTCAGAAGGCTTCTGATAAGGTGCCACACATGAGGCTGCTTAACAAGATAAAATCCTATGGTGTTACAGGAAAAATACTAGCATGGATAGAGGAATGGCTGACAGGCAGGAGGCAGTGAGTGGGAATAGAAGGGGCCTTTTCTGGTTAGCTGCCAGTAACTAGTGATTTTTGTCAGGGGTCAGAATTGGGACCGTTACTTTTCACATTGCTTGGCAATGATTTGGATAATGAAATTAATGGCTCTGTGACGAAGTTTGTGGATGATACAAAGTAAGTGGAGGGGTAGGTAGTGCTGAGGAAACAATGCAATTGCAGCAGGACTTAGACAATTTGGAAGAATGGGCCAAAAAAAGAGGCAGATGGAATACAGTGTTGGGAAATGTACGATAATGCATTTTTGTAAAAGGAATAATAGTGTAGACTATTATCTAAATGGGGTGAAGGTTCAAACATCAGAGGTGCAGAGGGACTTAGGAGTCCTCGTGCAAGACTCCCAGAAGGTTGATTTTACAGGTTGAGTCTGTGGTGAAGACGACGAATGCAAGGTTGGCATTTCTTTCAAGGGAAATAGAATAAAAAAGCAGGGAGATAATGCTGAGCCTTTATAAGACACTAGTCAGGCCACACTAAGAGTATTGTCAACAGTTTTGGGCCCCATAAAGGATGTGTTGTCATTGGACAGAGTCCAGAGAGGGTTCACAAGGATAATGCCCGGAATTAAAGGGTTAACATATGAAAAGCATTTGGCAGCTTTGGGACTTTATTCACTGGAATTCAGAAGAATTTGTGGGGATCTCATTGAAACCTACCAAATGCCAAAAGGACTAGATAGGTTGCATGTGGAGAGGATGTATCCTTTGGTAGGGGCTATCCAGAACTCGAGGGCACAGCCTCAAAATTGAGGGGGAACCTTTTAGAACAGAGGCAAGGAAGAAATTTTTGAGCTAGAGTAGTGAATCTGTGGAATGCTCTGCCACAGACTGCAGTGGAAGCCAAGTCTGTGAGTATACTTAAAGCAGAAGTTGATTACTCCTTGACCGGTCAGGATATCAAAGGATATAGCGAGAAGGCAGGTATATAGGGTTGAGTGGGATCCGGGGTCAGCCATGTTGGAATCGCAGAGCAGATTCGATGGGCTGAATGGACTAATTCTGCTCCTGTGTCTTAGGTCTTATGATTGCTGGGGACACCCCACAAATATTACCATTCTTCCAGCACCAACATAGCATGCCCACAACTTACACGTGTAGTACATCTTTGGAATGTGGGAGAAAACCAGAGCACAATTGTGCCAATTTGTGCAACAGCTACAGAGAGAATCAGCTAGGATCAGAATTACACTGTGGTCCAAGTGACTAATGGTGCTGTTTGCAGTAGCTAGTCAGGATGAGAAATGACGCTCGGGACACTGGGTGAGGCAAGTCCATATTCCGTTCCAGTTGCTCCATCCACTCCCATGGTCAAATGTCCTACCCGAACTCTGCTGTGACACTGAGATATGCCAGTTGCATTGGGACAGTGGGGACACAGGAGAAAGGTTTTCCTTCAGTAGGTAATCTCTGGTCCCCTCCCATGGGTCACAGATTGGAACATGCTAGTTGGTGACTGGATTGCACGAAGTTGACAAAGCTGACGCATTATTCTGCTTGATGGACATGGTTCAGTACTGTTGGTGGGAGAGGAGAGGACGTGCTAGAGATCGCCATCTCTCCATGATGAGTGTGTGCTGTAATTTCTGTGCTACTGCACACAAAGGCAGAATTCATTCTTGGCACATTTACAAGTTTCCACTTCACCAATGCGGAGGAACGAGAAAAAAAGCACACAGCCCCTTCTCTTCTCTGAGATGGAAAGCAGACAAAGTGTGAGATTTGCTAACAGTTAACCCTTCATTCTTTACACTCCCCACAGGCTGATTGATTAGCTGATACTGCTGGCAGTCAGACCCCCTGTACAACCCAGAATCTCCATCTCCAGTGAGAACTCAGCCAACTCTATCGGGGCACTAGTTACCGCGGCAAACTCAGCCACTCCTATCCTGGGCACGTCTCCCCAGCATCAAACACAGCAACTGATCGTGGGCACCATCTCTGCAGCATCTGGAACACCTTCAAAAGGCATTGCCTCAAAAAGGCAGCATCCATCATTAAGGGCCCCCTCACCCCAGACATGCCCTTGTCTCATTGCTACCATTAAGGAGGTGGTACAGGAGGCTGAAGCCACACGGTCAATGTTTCAGGAACAGCTTCTTCCCCTCGCCATGAGATTTCTGAATGGACAATGAACCCATGAACTCTACAATATAGTTCAGCAGCAAAAGAACAAATTTCCCAAGATAAACTAGTGAGATTAAACCTGATTCTGAGTGACCAGCCATTCAAAGCCAATGGTGGTTTTGCCACTGTATGGAAGACCCACCCTCCGGGGTCCACAATCCTAATGATTCAGGCGAGGTGTAGCTATTTGGATTACTCAGAGAAATCGGTGGTACCAGAACATGGCATCTTCAACGGCCATAAGATTGACTTTGACGGCACAAAACTAGTGCGCCATGCCAACGGCATTCAGGACCTTGTGGTGAAGGAAGCCACTGAAATAAAACTAGAGAAAAAGAACTTGAAAGACGAAGGACTTACTCTAAGAGCTGGAATTCAATTGTAAACAAAGTGGGAGAGTGGAAACCTGATTAACTGAGGGCTAATCTATCAGGAGGGACGGACAATGGGGTATACATACCACCAGACTAGACGTGCCCAGGCATCATCCCTGATGAAGACAGCAGAGTGCCATTGCAACATTGGTTAAAATCAATACATGCACCCAGCTGGAAGGCCGAAAAGAGTTTTAGTTTACAGATTGCTGCTACCACCAGGAAGGAGATACAGGAACCTGAAGGCACACACTCAACATTTCCTCTCCACCATTAGATTTCTGAATGGTCCATGAACACTATCCCTATATTTCACTCTCTTTTATATTGTAACTGATAGTATAGTTTTATGTATTACAGTGAACTACTCCAGCATGACAACAGGCTTCACGACACGCCAGTGTTAATAAACTTGGTTCTATTTCTCAGGAATAGAATCCTCACATAATCTGGGGACATCCTGCACCCAGATTTAAATGACTGACCCTTTACCTCGAACCCATGATCCCCTCCATCAAGATTGCCCCACTTGTGAGACTACATACCCTGTCAATCCCACTCAGGATCTTGAATGATTCAATAAGATGGTAAGCAGCACAGGGGCGCCGCAGGGAACCGTACTCTCTCCGGTCCTGTTCACCCTGTACACATCAGACTTCCAATATAACTCGGAGTCCTGCCATGTGCAAAAGTTCGCTGATGACACGGCCATAGTGGGGTGTGTCAGGAATGGACAGGAGGAGGAGTATAGGAAACTGATACAGGACTTTGTGATATGGTGCAACTCAAACTACCTGCGTCTCAATATCACCAAGACCAAGGAGATGGTGGTGGACTTTAGGAGATCTAGGCCTCATATGGAGCCAGTGATCATTAATGGAGAATGTGTGGAGCAGGTTAAGACCTACAAGTATCTGGGAGTACAGTTAGACGAGAAGCTAGACTGGACTGCCAACACAGATGCCTTGTGCAGGAAGGCACAGAGTCGACTGTACTTCCTAAGAAGGTTGGCATCATTCAATGTCTGTAGTGAGATGCTGAAGATGTTCTATAGGTCAGTTGTGGAGAGCGCCCTCTTCTTTGTGGTGGCGTGTTGGGGAGGAAGCATTAAGAAGAGGGACGCCTCACGTCTTAATAAGCTGGTAAGGAAGGCGGGCTCTGTCGTGGGCAAAGTACTGGAGAGTTTAACATCGGTAGCTGAGCGAAGGGTGCTGAGTAGGCTACGGTCAATTATGGATAACTCTGAACATCCTCTACATAGCACCATCCAGAGACAGAGAAGCAGTTTCAGCGACAGGTTACTATCGATGCAATGCTCCTCAGACAGGATGAAGAGGTCAATACTCCCCAATGCCATTAGGCTTTACAATTCTACCGCCAGGACTTAAGAACTTTTTAAAAGCTATTATTAATGCTTTTTGAGATAGTGATTTAGATGCATATCATATTTTTTTATTTTTTTTTACTGAGTTAAGTATTGTATGTAATCAGTTTTGCTACAACAAGTGTATGGGACATTGGAAAAAAGTTGAATTTCCCCATGGGGATGAATAAAGTATCTATCTATCTATCTAAGAAGACCTCATTTTTCTAAACTCAGTCACAAACATTATACGTCACCATAACCTACATTAAGATGTCTTGAAATTTGCTGTTTTGTGACAGTACACCGAAATACATATTAAAAAACTATAAATTACAATTTTATATATATATAAACCTCCTCCCTGATGGAAGCAATGAGAGGGCATGTCCTGGGCGATGCCGTCTTCCTGAGGCATCGCCTTTTGAAGCTGTCCTGGATACTGGGGAGGCTAGTGACCATGATGGAGCTGGCTGAGTTTACAACTTTCTGTAGCTTTTTCTGATCCTGTGCAGTGGCCCCTCCGTCACCAGACAGTGAGGCACAGAGTTTTTCGCAGGCATTTATAGGAAAATAAAGAAATACAGTAGAAATGTATGAAAAACTATACATAAATAGTGATAAACAACCAATGTGTGAAAGACAACTTGTGCAAATAAAAAAATACTGAGAACATGAGTTATAAAATGTTGTTGAAATTGAATCTGTAAATTGTGGAATTAGATCAGAGTTGAGGTGAGTGAAGTTATCCATACTGGTTCATGAGCCTGATGGTTGAAGAATGGTGATGGTTCCTAAACCTGGTGGTGCAGGATCTGAAGCTCCTGTACCTCCTTTGTGATGACAGCAGTGAGAAGAGAGCATTGTCTGGATGATGGGGGTCCTTGATGGTTGAAGGGTAATAACTGTTCCTGAAAATTGCTGGCTTTGTAGCCAAGGCTCATGTACCACCTGCCCAATGGGAGTAAGGAGGAAAGAGGATGCTGAGAGTCCTTAGAGTGCTCCTTGTAGATGTGCTCAATGGCGGGGGAAATACCACCAAACTATCTCTCGGCAGGACAAGCCACTTATCCCAGGAATTAGCCTAATGGACTACCCTAACATTACTACATCCTTTCTCAGTAAGTGGACCAAAACTGTGCACAGTCCTCCAAGTGTGGTCACACCAATATCGTGTACAAGAACAAATTCTCCTATTTTTAAACTCCATGCCCCAATTAATAGAGACCAACATATTGCTCACTCTTTTAACCACTTTCTGCAGCCACCTGCTGCCTTCTTGTGGTCATCGTACAAGGCTGGCCAGACTCCTATGTTCTCCCCACCCACAGCCTCAATTCATTTATCCAGGTTTCTAGTCAGTTAAAATTAGATTTATTTATTAATCAATTGTACACCAAACATACAGTGAAAAGTGTGGTTTACATTAACAAGCAGAAGATGTGCTGGGAAACATGCACAAGATGCTGGAGGAGCTCAGCAGGCCAGGTAGTACAGCCAACATTTCGGGCCAAGACCTTTCATCAGGACTGGAGAAAGAAAGATGAGGAGTCAGAGTTCAAAGGTGAGGGGAGGAAGAAACACAAGGTGATAGGTGAAACCAGGAGTGGGTGAATAAGAGCTGGGAAGTTGATTGGTGAAAGAGATTCAGGACTGGAGAAGGAAGAATCTGAAAGGAGAGGACAGAAGGCCTCTCCACGTGTCAGAGCTTGGAGTTCAGTCCAGGTGTCCTTTGTAATTTTTTTTTGTTCCTTCCATTAAGGTGTGGTTTTCCTCTGGGTGCTCCAGTTTCTACACAGCAAAGACGCAAGAGGGTCCAGGGAGAAATTCAACATCAGATCAGCAATGGCATTCTGTGGTCACGGAGCTCTGACAGTCTATCAGATATAGAATTATGGGCCATGCAACAAAGCTGAACTGGAAGCAGAGAGGAGGATGGAAAGGGCTTTTGACGAAGAGAGGCCTGAACAGTGGGATTTAAGGCACAGGCCTTTAGGGAGCTCAGGGTTGGAGTTGGTGATACTTGTCACTCGCGTGCACTGAGAAGTTCTCTGTCCCAGCAGCCCGATACCAAGGACAGTGGACAGGCACCAGGCTAGCGTAAACACCATGTTAGGATGGGAAACAGTTGCTCCCTTCAGGCCACAAGATTACTGAACTCCCTGCCACCACCCACGGATCATCATGTATGAAGTGCTAGTTTCCTTATAGTTCTTAACTTGTGGCATGTACGTGTGCGATACGTTCTCTGTTGTCCAGAGAAATATTGTTTTTTTGGCTGTATACATGTGTACAGTTGAATGACAATAAACTGAACTCAATAAGTGGCCTCAGCCTCCAACTGAATGTGATGATAATTCCCCTCACACACGACACCTGAACATCTCCTGAACTCCCTCTCACTGCCACTGACCCACTGTGTTGATTGCCTGAAGTGGGAGGGGCAGGAATGAGCCGATAGAGCTGGGGCATACACAGGCCCAGGCCTGATGAGGACAGGAGTGGGTGGGTGGAGTTGCTAAACAATTGTCTCACACATCATCTGCCACTGATACTGAAACAAACGTTATTTAGTTCCGGACTTTTGAATGCTGAGATTTAAGTCTGTAGGCCTGCCCTGGGACTTGAACCAGCAATCAACAAGGTTACTTGTGCAGTTGCAGTGATGTGGCAGCTGAGTCCAATGAAGGCAGCCAGGATGTGTGGGTGTGTGTGTGTGGGGGGGGGGGGGGGGGGGGTGAATGTGATAATTATGAACTTTCACCAGTATTGTTTCCTGGAGCTAGCCCACCTATTGCAGCTCCCCTCCACCCCAGGTAGACCCATGTTACGTGTTAAGGGTTAACGCCCCTTATGGACTGAAGCATGGGAGCACGGGCAGCCATTTCCTCTCCACACTGGCTGTGATCCAAGAATGAGGCACGTCACACAACAGCTCAGATTTCAGGCATTTGAAGACGAGGTACTCACGGCCTCCTCTCGTGACCCCTCCCCACAGCTTACTGGCAGGGACCTATATTTAGATTGGAACGAAACACAGATGGGGAAGACAGACTCAGTGACACTGCAGCAATATAGCAGGATGCGCGATGTCTGCTCCTCCAGCAGGTTCACTTAAATAGCAGGAGATTCCACTAAGCAGACAGAGAGAGGGGAGAGGGCGATTCACACAGTTCCTTTAGCAGCTGTTTAATGAGATATGGTCAGATCGGGAGGGGGGTGAGAAGAGAGGAGTTTGAAGTGAATTGCAAAATGCAGGGACGCAAGACTGGTCTGTCAGTAGAGGAGGAGCAGAGTGACTGGAGGAGGAGCAGGGCGGCTGGGTAGTCATGGGCCAGAGACGAGTTGGGAAGAGGGGGGAGCGCTAGCTGTCCAGCAGCAAGACAGGATGGGCACTGAAGCAGAATGGAAACAAAAGAGCAGGCCAACAGGAAACAGGATGGGTCCTGGGGCTATTGATAGCATGCAACAGGAAGGCAGAGTGACCCCTGAGAGTCGGGGGTTAAGGGCTGCTCTCTCAGGGTCAAAGGTCAACCACCTGAGGAGACTTGGTATGTCACCAAAGACTCTCACAACTTTCTACAGATTTACCACGGACAGCATTCTAACTGGTGTGTCTTCATCTGATATGGAGGGGCCACTGCACAGGATCAGAAAAAGCTGTAGAACATTGTAAACTCAGCCAGCTCCATCACGGGCACCAATCTCTCCAGTGTCAAGGACATCTTCAAAAGGCAATGGCTCAAAAAGAGAGCATCCAATCATTAAGGACCCCCATCTCCCAGAACATGCCTTTTTCTCATTGCGACCAACAAGGTGGTGGTATAGGAGCCTGAAAACACACACTCACTGTTTCAGGAACAGCTTCTTCCCCTCCATCATCAGATTTCTGAACAGACAATAAACCATGAACACTACCTCACTATTTTTTTGTAGCTTTTTTCATATTTTTCAATGTACTGCTGCAGCAAAACAACAAATTTCATGACATATGCTAGTAATATTAAACCTGATGCACATTCTGATTGGTACAACAGCAGGGAGAGTCCGATGCCAGCCTCACTCACCCCCCCACTCCCACTGAACATTCTTCAACTCTGCTCACTGGACACAGGCACAGAAATGCCTCCAAACAGCCACAAGAGCATAAGATATAGGAGCAGAATTAGGCCATTCAGCCTATCGAGTCTGCTCTGCCATTCCATCATGGCTGATTTATTATCCCTCTCAACCCCATTCTCCTGCCTTCTATCCATAACCTTTGACACCCTGACTGGTCAAGAACTTATCAACATCCCACTTTAATATACCCAATGACTCATTCTCCACAGCCATCTGTGGCAATGAATTCCACAGATTCATCAGACGGTGACTGAAGAAATTTCTCCTCATCACTGTTCTAAATGGATGTCCCTCTGTTCTGAGGCTGTTCCCTCTGGTCCTAGACTCCCACACTATAGGAAACATACACTATATTTCAATATTCAATGGGTTTCAATGAGATCCCCCTCCCCATCTCCCACCGCCTTGTTGAGGTTGTCTCCGGTACTTTGGCTGAATGCCCACACCAAGTGCAGAGAATAATTTCCTGGTGCAGGACAGTATTGATATGAAATCTTGGCCATTAACCCTCTCTGCTTCACATTCCCCTCAACCCCATTCTCCTACCTTCTTCCCAGAACCTTTGTCACCCTGACTAATCAAGAACCAACTTATCAACATCTGTTTTAAATGTACCCAACGCCATGGCTTCCACAGCCGTCTGCTTCCCTACTGATGGGCAGTCACCTGGGTGAGATACAAAACATACAGAAAGATCCCACAAAAACAACTATCCCTTCTTCCACAAATCACCCCAAAAGATCCATTCGAATCTTCCAACAAGTCTTTCGGAGAGGCAACACTTTGGCCCTCCCCATGTCCTGAGTGTTAACTCATGCTGGGGCACTTGGGATGACACACAGATGGACGGAACCTCTGGCGGAGTTGTCCTCCCTCAGCCCCGAAGGTCAGTGGAGCTCATGGTGTGGGACCTGCAACTCAGCAAAGTAGAAATGTTGTATTTTTCTTACTGATACAGCATGGAAAGTGTGGACCACTTCTCTTATCTCAGGTACCATCCATCAGAGAAGGCAGCACCATCTCCTGTCCATCAACACAGCCTTCAGCTGGTCATGGGGAAGAGTGCACCAAGATCTGAAACCTGGCATCAAACTTAGAGGCTCCTAAGCAACGGTAATCTGCACCCTCCAGTTCACCTCCCCCACTACTTTATTACCTGCCAGTCACATTATGTACAGCCCAGCATCACTTTATGGACATTCAATCAAAGTATTAAGCTATCTTATGTATTAATTTCATTTTTTATTAGTGTGTTCTTTATCTTTTGTGTTTTATTTATTTATTTGTGACTCAGATCCAGAGTAACAATTATTTCGTTCTTCTTTACACTTGTGTACAGGAAATGACATTAAACGATCTTCAATAGTCATGGACAACTATCAGGAGGCACCTGAAAGAAATGGAATAGTGCCATGTACACCATCTCTTCCATTGGTGACATCCTCTCCCAGGCCAACATCTCCAGACTGAGGATCTGAATCAACTCAACCAGCCCCAAAGATGGACCACGTTGTCCACAGATCCAACACCAGAATACCAGAACAGCCATCCTGCTCCATTGTGGGGAGGAGTATGAGAATTATGATGTGGGACCCCTGAGCTACGGTCACTCAATGTAGAGAGGGGACAATCTGTTTGGTCTGTTCATTGGTTTGATTGGGCGTCATTGGCAGAAGAGGTACAGGAGCCTCAGGACCCACACTGCCTGGTTCAGGAACAGTTGTTCACTTACAAGAACTCTTAATCTCATGTTCGATATTTATTGCTTATTTATTATTATTACTTTATTTTCTTTCTTTTGTATTTGCACAGTTTGTTGTCTTTTGCACACTGGTTGTTTGTCCATCCTGCTGGGTTCAGTCTTTCATTGATTCTATTGTGTTTCTTGCATTTACTGTGAATGCCCACAAGAAAATGAATCTCAGGGTTGTACATGGTGATGTTTGTATTTTGATAATAAATTTACTTTGAATTTTGAGATATCACACCCAATGGGCCTGGAATTGAGCAGTTCACTGGTATTCAGGAGTCTAACACACGGAGTGAGACACGAGGGACATTCAGGACTGACTGGGCAAGCATTCCCTCACTCCAATAGCAAGACAGGAGGCGTGGACCAGCTAGTTTAACATTTGTTGGCAAAGAGCTGGAGTCAATAATTGGAGAGGAAATAACTTATCATTTCAGAAATCTGAATGTAATTTAACATAGTTGGAGTTCAAAGTTCAAAAGTTCAAAGTAAATTTATTATCAAAGTACATATGTCACCATATACAACCCTGAGGTTGTTTCTTTTGGACTTTCACGGTAAATACAAAGAAACACAATAGAATCTTTTTTAAAAAACCCACACTGGATGAACAACCAATGTGCAAAAGACAATAAACTGTGTAAATACAAAAAGAAAAATAATAAGCAATATTGAGGACATGAAAGTAAGTGCATAGGTTGTGGGAACAGTTCGGTGTTGGGGTGAGTGAAGTTATCCCCACTGGTTCAAGAACCTGATGGTTGAGGGGTAATAACTGTTTCCAAGCTTGACAGTGAGGGTTCTGAGGCTCCTGGACCCTCTCCCTGATGGCAGCAGTGAAAAGAGAGCATAGCCTGAACAGTGGGGGCCCTTGATGATGGATGCTGTTTCCTGTGATGACACTTCACATTGATGTGCTCAATTGGGGAGGGGGGGGAGAGGAGGTCTTTACTTGTAATTTCATAAAAGGTAAATATTTGATAAATGTCCTCAAATTCTTTGAGAATGTCACCAAGAAAAGTTAGAAGTGGAGCTATAGATGTGGTGTACTTGGATTTCCAAGAGACATTTAAAAAGGTGCCACATAAGGCTAGTGAATTAATGAAGAGCCCAAGGTACTGAAGAAAGTGTTGGCATGGATCGAAAACAGACCGCCGCACGTACCTACAGAAAAGATACCAATAAGCCTAAAGCAGTATAGAAGAAACTATGTTGCCAGGACCTGAAGACCTGAGTTATAGGGAAGGTTGAATAGGTCAGGATGTTTTTCTCTACAGTGTAGGAGAATGGGGGGAGATTTAATAGAGGTATACAAAATCATGAAGGGGCAAATAGGGTAAATGCAAGCAGGCTATTTGCTGAGATTGGGTGAGAGGTCTCTACTCTAGGTTTAGAGTGGTGAGAGGTGAAACATATAAGGAGATCTTGAGCGGGAACTACTAAGAGGTCATCTCTCAGCCTCCTTCACTTGATTTGGATAAAATGTCTTGTACTAAGGCAGGTTAGGCTCATCACAGCGGACAAGCATTCCCCAGGAATGGATCCACAATACTGAGCCCTTGGGCCCCGAGATCTCCACTCTATCAGAGGAGTTCAGCAGACAGAGCAGGCCCTGAACTTCTTCACATTGGCAGCATTAGCAACGATGAATTTAGGATTTGCACCAATATTGTACTTTCAGGGGTCCTGATGGATGTTAGAGGTGTGAAGTATTGTCACTGTTATAAACAGAAGAGGCGGCTGTTCTGCACACAGAAAGCTCCAAATAGGTCATCTACTGTTTGTGAACATGTGGCCACTCCCAATAGGACCTCCAATGGCCAGTGAGAGCGGGCTAAGTCTCTTTCTGATATCCTATGTGAAGAAAGGTATCCCCATCCATACA
The DNA here is from genome assembly GCF_048418815.1 of Hemitrygon akajei. Lineage (NCBI taxonomy): Eukaryota > Metazoa > Chordata > Chondrichthyes > Myliobatiformes > Dasyatidae > Hemitrygon > Hemitrygon akajei. The sequence goes on along the minus strand of NC_133139.1, from coordinate 2,043,398 downwards.
GCTGTTGCCTAGCAGACACAGTACCAGCAGAGAACATTGCAGCAGGTCAAAGCAGGAAGTATAAAAGCTGTAACTAGAAGGTAAAAATATATCGGACAGTTCCACATGATCCTAGAGATACAACCACTTGAACAGAGGTGCCAGCACATAAACACTGATGACCAGGACAAACTTCTCCCAAGCTTTTAACTCTATATACTCCTACTTAAACCACAAAGTGAATTTCAATTCGTCAGATTCCTCAGTGGGATTTGGAAAGATCTCTCCAAGTCACTAATCCAAGCTTCAGGGACAATCACTCATCAACAATTTCACTCTGGTTGACTGCTTATTCAGTGTGGGATATAGATATCACAGGTTAACACACAAAATCATAGGCACAAGAGGTACTGCACATGCTGGAAATCTAGAGCAATACACACAATGTGCTGGAGGAATTCAGCGGATGCTGCCTGACCTGCTGAGTTCCACCAACATTTTGTGTGTGTTCATCAGCCATTCAGTCTTGGATAAAAGTAACACAGGGCACGACTCTTGTTAACACCCAGCACTGGTAACTCTTGGAAAAGATCCTAACGGATCTGCTTCCCAGCCGGAATTTGATAGGATGCATTGAAGTTGCAAGTCATTCTGGGCCAGACTGCATAATGTCTCACTCATCTCATCTCTTAAACAGACAGCAAGGAAGCAGACTGCATTAAATAACAGTCACCTATACTAATCCAAGCATAGCATCAATACTCTTCTGCTGAGATTTGAACTTAAAATGTAACCATGACTTTACTGTAACTCTAATATGGAGCATCCTGGTGTCCCCTGCAGTGTGGCACCGGCAGACAGGATCTTTCCGCTATAGTCACAGTCCAAAGTTCAAAGTTAACTTATTATCAAAGTACACGTCACCACTTACTACCCCATGATTCATTTTCTTTCAGGCATTTACCAGAAAACTCCACAGTTGAAAGTCCCAAGCCCAGCTGCAAGAGGAGGAGAGTTAGACATGGGGCTAACAAATCCATCCAGTAAAAACCCAGGTCTGCAGAAGACCACAAACCTCATCTCTGGGAGAGGAAGGATACAGGATACACCAAGAAGATGGGCTACACCTGGAGGCAACATGAAAGACTGGCTCAAGACAGAGGACTCCAATGAGCTGCTGTCAGAGGCCTATGCCCCAGTAGGGGTGATGGGCTTAAGAAGATGATTTACAGAAAATGAAGATATACAATAGAATTCATGAAAAACTATACATAAAGACTGAAACAACCCTTGTGCAAAAGATTTCGAGTCAGTTTTAAATACCCACATCCATGGTGGGCTTTGGCATGGTATTTCTGGATCAGCAGACAAATCCCCTGACAAGGTGATCACAAGACTGTAAAACATAGCAGAATCGAGTCTGTTTCACCATTCCATCATGGCTGATCCCGGATCCCACTCAACCCCATACACCTGCCTTCTTGCTATATACTTTGATACCCTGACCGATCAGGAAATGATCAACTTCTGCCTTAAGTACAGCCACAGACTTGGCCTCCACAGCAGTCTGTGGCACAGCATTCCACAGACTTACTACTGTCTGGCTACAAAAAACATATTCCTCCTTACCTCCCTTCTAAAGGATCGTCCCTAAAGGAGGTTGTGCGCTCTAGTTCTGGATACCCCACCACAGGAAACATCCTTTCTTCATCCACCCTATCTATTCCTTTCAACACTCGGTAGGTTTAAATGAGATCCCCCCCCCCCCCCCCGCATCGTTCTAAATTCCGGTGAGTACAGGCCCACAGCTGCCAAAAGCTCCTCATGCTAGCCCCTTCATGAGCTGTCAGTGTTTACTGCCTGCACTCCAGCTGACTGCCAAAGGGGTACTATGGTAGTGTAGTGATTAGTGTGATGCTACTGCAGTTTGGGCAGTTGGAGTTCAGCTCTGGCATCCTCTATAAGGAAGTTTGTATGTTCCTTCCTGTGTGTGCGTATGGGTTTCCTCCCACAGTCTAAAGACATACAGTAGGTTAACTGGTCATTGTAAATTGTCCTGTGATTAGGCTAGTGGATTGCTGGGCCGAGTGATTTGTGCCAGAAGGGGCTGCTCCATGCTGTATCTTGAAATAAATAAATAGCAGTCTCAAGGTTGAGCTCTGCTGGCTAGAGACAGCCCTTTGTGCTTTGGCTCTTGGTAGGGTCACCCATGCCACAGGTCAAGGGGTAGAGGCCTGACTAAGAGCGGCCCACCAATCATCCAGGTTCAGGGGTTCAGCTCAGGATTAACAACCCTGACTGGTAAAACAAGGATTCTTCATTGCTGTTACAGCAGAGAATCCTTCCATATCTCCACCCAGAATCTGCATGGATGACAGCAGTGAAAACCAAGAGGGAACTGAAGGAACTGCCAGAAATGGAGAACCTTCATCGCTGCCCTAAACACCAGCAGCGTAACAGGCAGTAAAACAAGTGTCAGGATTGGGTGATCAGCAATGGGGATGGGGAAGGTGGTGGGAGGGGGAATGGAGAAAGAAACCAAAAGGAAGCAGAAGAAACTGGAATAAATGTCCTCACCCCTACCCCCAAAACCTGCCACAATCCCATTGCCTAAAAATAGCAACAACTATTCTGGGACTTGCCAGAATTTATTCAGATTCTAATCATCTGTCTATCTGTGTGCTATTACAGAGATTCTACAGTGAGATTTAGAAGCACATATATTTATACGCACACACACACAGCACACTTAATTGCATTTAAAAATATAAACCTTCTAATTTTCACATTCTGATGTCAGCCTGCATGCTGGTACAACCTGGAATTTACTGCCTCCGCTGTCAGTCAGCAGGAGTTTTATTTAGAAAGCACATTCTGCCTCTGTGCCCCTCCTCAGAGGGAAAACGAAACCCTTCCCTATCTGCTCTCCAACATACAGAAAAGGAAAGGGCCATATTACCCGGCGGGGGGTGGGTAGAGGGCAGCAACAAGCTTTTCAGCATATCTGAATGGCCCATTCATGTTGCTCTCCACTGCTTCACAGAGCCATGTGAACAGTTATTACCCCTCAAACCTGAGGAGCTAACTGCACTCACCCCAACAATGAACTGCTCCCACAACCTATGGACTCACTGCCAGGGACTCCATCTCATGTCCTCAATATTTATTGCTGATTTATCTTTTTTCTTTTTGTATTTGCACAGTTTGTCATCTTCTGCACACTGGTGTATGTCTGTCTTGTCGGGTGTGGTGTTTCATTGAGTCTATTGTTTCTATGTTTTTAGTGTGAATGCCTGCAAGAAAATGAATTTCAGGGTTGTATATGGTGACGTGTGTACTTTGATAATAAATTCACTTTGAACTTTGGAAAATCCCGCTGTGGGTTTAATAATGAAATATTTTAATTGCTTTCATGCTGGTTCAAGTGAGATGTAAAATACCTACAGCTTTGAACACATAATGGGGACCAGTGCACTCAAGTAATTTCAAATTCAAGTTCAAGTTTAATTGCCTTTCAGCCATACATGAATACTCATGGATACAGCCAAATGAAACAGTGTTCCTCCAGGACAAAGGTTCAAAACATAGTACCAACAGTCATGTATAGCACAAGGCATATATAGCACGTACAATTACTAGAGCACAAAAACAGTCACAGAAATATATAATATAGCCCAAGTCCCTGAGTGTCATCCGGTAGATATTTGGTGAGTGGGAGTTGTCAGTAAGAACACGCCTCCAGATGTCTGATCGTCAAGTGCAGCCACAGATGAACACAGGCCAGCATGTCTTTCACTGAGCAAAGAGTATGCAGAGTGCTGGAGCGTCTGCCTCCTCTGGCCCCTCCCTCACCACCCATCCGTTCTCCCTCACCACCCATCCGTTCTCCCTCACCACCCATCCGTTCTCCCTCACCACCCATCCGTTCTCCCTCACCACCCATCCATTCTCCCTCATCACCCATCCGTTCTCTGGTATTCCTTCGGTTCTTGGCACGAGTCTCTATTATCACGAGTTCCACACTCTCCCTGCTCTCCGAATCGTTATCAGTAGACCGTTTTGGAGCAGACTGCAAAAACATCGCACCTACATCTGTCCTTTTGTCATCCCAGTGCCAGGGACCAGGGGCCCCTGAAGATCCAAAGATCTGCCTGAATCAAGCTGTCATGCCGGCAGGGGGATCTGAACAGGGCAAGACCCCTGCCCGACCACCAGCAATTAGGGGGTTCCTGGGGAAGCCCGTGTACTACCGCTATAGTCCTCACTACAGCTCATTATGTATCAGCCACTGGCCAGCCGAGGTGGCTCTGATAACAGCAACCTCAGTGAGTTCACATACACCCCAGCATTAAATTAGATAAAGTATCTGGAAACTGAACTATAAACACCATTCAAACTCCAGCAGGCATACTGAGACCAGTATCAGAGGCTATGAAATGTTCCGAAAGGATCACTGTGTGCCACTGTATGTACCCCTATGATTGGCCAGATTTACATAGAACATGACAGCACAGTCCAGGCCCATTGGCCCACCATGTAGTGCGAATCTTTTAACCTATAAAATCAGTCTTACAAAATACTCTGCAGATGCTGTAGTCAAAGCAACACTCACAACACGCTGGAGGAACTCAGCAGGGAAACGAACAGTCAACGTTTCGGGCTGAGACCCTTCATCAGGACTGAAGAGGAAGGGGGCAGGGTAATTCCCCCCCTTCCCCCATCCCAGTTTCTCTCTGCCTCCTCCTCCAGCTGCCTATCACCTCCCTCATGGTTCCGTCTCCTTCTACTACCCATAGTGCCTTCCCCTTACATTCCTCCTTCACCTTTCCTGCCTATCCCCTCCCCCACCCCTTGATCTTTCCCCTTACTGGCTTTTCACCTGGCACCTACCAGTTGGTGAATTAACTGGTGTGCTTTGCCTCCTGTGTGTTGGTGAGGGGTTATTAGCCAGTCTATATTGCCCCCAGTGTGGGGGTGATGGGTAATTAGCCAGTGTATATTGCCCCCTCCAGTGTGAGAGGGGTAGAATTGAGGGAAGTTGATGGGAAGAGGGGAAAATACACAGCTGATGGCCAATACACACTCGATGGGTTACGTGACTCTAAGCCTAAATGTAGCTGCATTAGATTTAACAAGTTCTCCATCTACACTGTCTCCTCCATCAGAGACTGGAATCCGTTACAGTCCATCCTTTAAACCTGGCAACCATACTGAAAACAATGTCCAGGAGAGAGGCTAAAAGCACAGCAGAAAAAGACCTTCAAAAATAAGATAATTCTCTTCTTAATAACCAATTGTGGCAAATTCAGGGGCATGAAACACCAATGTTACATTCAGAATGGGTACAATAAGCTTCCAAAGACAGAGGGAGAAGGGTGAGAGGTTAAGACCATTCTCTAGCCCTGAGTCAGATCCGGTAAAGATCAGTGCCAACGTCACCTTGAGGACAGGAGCTGATCTGAGTTCAGAGCAACTCTGCATCACAGCTTGCTGCCCAAGGCTTCCTTTGTAACTAGGTTTATTTAGTCACAATCTAGTCTCCCATAGTTACACCAACACGAGGCAGTCTCAAAACCACATAGTGCAGGTGCAAAGCTCTGATGCTGTTGGGTATCAGAGGTTAGACTGAACCATAAGATATAGGAGCAGAATTAAGCCATTTGGTCCATCAAGACTGCTCCACCATTTCATCACAGCTGATCCAATCTTCCTCTTAGCCCTAGTCTCCTACCTTCTCCCTGTATCTCTTCATGCCCTGACTAATCAAGATTATCAATTTCTTCCTTAAATATACCCAATGACTTAGCCTCAACAGCCACCTGCGGCAATGAATCCTACAGGTTCACCACACTCTGGATAAAGAAATTCCACCTCATCTCCGTTCTAAAAGGATGCCCCTCTATTCTGAGGCTGTGTCCTCTGGTTTTAAAACTCTCCCACCATAGGAAACATCCTCTCCACATCCACTCTATCAAGGCCTTTTAGCTTTTGATAGGCTTTAAAGAGGTCACCCCTCATTCCTCTGAATTCCAGTGAGTGGAGGCCCAGAGCCATTTAGCACTCTTCATATGACAAACCATTCAAACTTGGAGTCACTTTCATGACCCTCCTTTGAAAACTCTCCAGTTTCAGCACATCCTTTCTAAGGACCTCAAGGGTAGTAATCTCAGGATTGCTGCCTGTACCATGCAACGGTGAGGATAGGAATAGAATTAAATGGCAGATAAATGCATGGCTGAAGAACTGAAGCAGGGGGCAGGGATTCAGATTTCAGGATAATTGGGACCTCTCCTGGGGCAGGTGTAGTCCGTACAAAAGGGTTGCACTTGAATCTGAGGGGGACCAATATTCTTGTGAGCAGGTTTGCTAAAATTGTTGAATGCTTTAAACTAATACGGCGGGGGATGGGAACCAGGATGATAAAGCTGAGGATGAGCAAGCAGGTTTACAAGTAGATGATGGATGTCACATGAATGTAAGGAAGGACAAGCCAATGATTAGGTTCAAATGCAGACAGAACAAAGAGCTAATTGTATCACAGAAGCAAAATTCAAAGGGGTGAAAAATTAAGGACAGAAGGTGCTGTATTTAAATCATGTAGCATTCAGAATAAGGTGAATGAAATCATGGCACAATTACAGATTGGTTGGTATCACACCGAGTCATGGCTGAAAGGCGGCCATATTTGGGAGCTTAACATCAAAGGATACACCTTGTATTGAAAGGACAGGTAGAAAGGCATAGCTGGTGGTGTGGTTCTGTTGGTAAGAAATGGAATTACATCTTTAGAATGAGGTGACACAGGGTCAGAGAATGTTGAATCTTTGTGAGTGGAGTTAAGACACTGAAAGAGTTTAAATAAAACCATTATGGGAATCATATATAGGCCTCCAAATAGTAGCCAAGATGTGGGGTTGAGATTGCAAAGGGAGCTGGAAAAGGCATGTATAAGGGGAATGTCACAACTGTAATGGGGGACTTCAATATGCAAGGGGGTTGGGATAATCAGGGTGATGCCAGACTGCAAGAGACTGATCTTGCTGAATGCCTATGAGATGGCTTTTTAGAGCAGTTTGTGCTTGAGCCTATTCAGGAAAAGGCTTCTTTAGATTGGATGCTGTGTGATAATCCAGATTTTACTAGGTATCTTAAGGTAAAGGAACCCTCAGGAGGCAGTGATCATAATATGATTGAATTTACACTGCAATTTGAGAGGGAGAAGCACAAGTCAGATATGTCAGTATCAAAATAGAATAAAGGGAATTACAGAGGCATGAGAGAGGAGCTTGCCCAGGTGGATTGGAGGAGGATACTGGTGGGGAAGATGGCAGAGAAGAGGTCACTGAAGTTTCTGAGAATGGTTCACAAGGCACAGGACAGATACGTCCCACAGAAGAAGTTCTCAAAATGGCAGGCATAGGCAACCATGGCTGACAAGGGAAGTCAAGGACTGCATAAAAGCCAAGGAAAGAGCAGGATGAGTGCCTTTGCTATTACAAAGGAAAAGCTGTCAGGCAAACTCAAAGGTCTTAAGGTGGTTTAGTCACCTGGACCAGATGGACTACATCTGAGAGTTCTGAAGGAGGTTGCTGAAGAGATAGCAGATGTATTGCTTATGATCTTTCAAGAATTACTTGATTCTGGCATGGTTCCAGAGGACTGGAAAATTGCAAATTTCACCCCACTCTTTAAGAAGGGAGGAAGGTGAAAGAAAGGCAATTATAGACCAATTAGCCTAACTTCAGTGATTGGGAATGTGGTGGAGTCCATTATTAAGGATGAGGTTTCAGGGTACTGGAAGACCGATGATAAAATAAGTCAAAGTCAGCATGATTTCTGTTGAAGGAAATCTTGCCTGACAAATCTGTTAGAGTTCTTCAAGGAAGTAACAAGCAGGGTGGACAAAGGAGACATACAGGATGTCATTTACTTGAATTTTCAGCAGGCATTTGATAAGATGCTACACATGAGGCTGTTTAACAAGATAAAATCCCATGGCATTACAGGAAATATACTGGCATGGACAGAGGAATGGCTGACAGGCAGGAGGTAGTGAGTGGAAATAAAGGGGCTTCTTCTGGTTGGCTGCCAGTGACTAGTGGTGTTCCTCAGGGGTCAGTATTTGACCACTACTTTTCAAATTGTTTGTCAAAGAATTTAGATTATGGAATTAATGGCTTTGTGGCAAAGTTTACAGATGATACAAAGATACTGTACGTGGAGGAGTAGGTAGTGCTGAGGAAGCAATGTGATTGCAAAATGACTTAGCCAAATTGGAAGAATGGACAAAAAAGTGGCAGATGGAATACATTGTTGGGAAATGTATAATAATGCATTTTGGTAAAAGCTACAATAGTGCAGACTATTATCTAAATGGGGAGAAATTTCAAATATCAGAGATGCAAAGGGACTTGGGAGTCCTCGTGCAAAACTCCCAGAAGGTTATTTACAGGTCGAGTCTGTGGTGAAGAAGGCAAATGCATTGTTGGCATTTATTTCAAGGGAATAGAATAAAAAAGCAAGGAGATAATGCTGAGGCTTTATAAGATACTAGTCAGGCCTCATTTGGAGTATTGTCAACAGTTTTGGGCCTCAATCTCAGAAAGGATATGTTGTCATTGGAGATGATCCTGAGAAGGTTCATGAGGATGATTCCAGGAATGCAAGGGGTTAACATACGAGGAACATTTGGCAGCTTTGGGCCTGTGTTCACTGGAATTTAGAAGAATGCAGCAGGATCTCATTGAAATCTACAGAACGTTGAAAGGACTAGACAGGGTGGATGTGGACAGGATATTTTCTTTGGTGGGGGTGTCCAAAACTAGAGGATGTAGCCTCAAAATTGAGGGGTGACTCTTTAGAACAGAGGCAAGGAGGAATTTTTTTAGCCAGAGAGTAGTGAATCAGTGGAATGCCCTGCCACAGAACACTGTAGAGGCCAAGATCGTGGGTATATTTAAAGTGAAAATTGATAGCTTCCTGATTTGTCAGGGCATCAAATGTTTTGGCAAGAAGGCAGGTGTATGGGGCTGAGTGGGATCTGGGATCAGCCATAATGGTATGATGAAGCTGACTCGACGGGCTAAAAATGGTCCAATTCTGCTCCTATGTCTTATGGTCCTGTAAGAGGCCCAAACCTATTGTCAATACTCCAAGTGAGGCTTCACCACTGCTTTATAAAGTCTCAATGTCACATCTTTGCCTTTATATTCTAGTCCACTCAAAATAAATGCTGACATAGTATTTGCCATCCTCATCACCAACTCAACCTGCAAATTAACCTTTAAGAAATCCTGCACAAGGACTCCCAAGTCCCTTTGCATCTTTTTTTTTTTAAACGTTACCTCCTTTTTGAAAAGAATCTACCACCAAAGTACATGACCATACACCTCCCAACTCTATTTCATCTGCCATTTTTTCCCCATTCTCCTAATCCAAGTCCTTCTGTAGCCTCTCCACTTCCTCAAAACTACCTGCCCCTCCACCTATCTTCATATCACCTGCAAACTTTGCAACAAAGCCATCTAGTCCATCATCCAAATCATTGACGTACAATATAAGTATACTAACCCCTGTGGAACACCACTAGTCACCAGCAAGCAACCAGAAACAGCTCCCTTTATTCCCAATTCCTACTCTTTGCTTCTTGCCAGTCAGCCACTGTTTTATCCATGCTGGAATCTTTTCTGTAATACCACAGGCTCATAGCTTGTTAAACAGTCCCATGTGTGGCACCTTGTCAAAGGTCTTCTGAAAATCAAAGTACACAACATACACTGATTTTCTTTGTCTATCTTGTTTGTTATTTCTTCAAAGAATTCTAACAGGTTTGTCAAGCAAGATTTTCCCTTGAGGAAACCATGCTGACTATGGCCTATTTTATCATGTGCCTCCAAGTATCCCAAAACCACATCCTTAACAATCGACTCCAACATCTTCCCAAACACTGAGGTCAGACTAACTGGCCTATCCTTTCTTCTGCCTCTCTCCCTTCTTGAAGTGTGGAGTGACATTTGCAATTTTCCATTCCTCAAGAACCATGCCAGTAGGTGACTTATCTACCTTCTGACCTTTCAGTTTATGAAGAACTTTCTCTCTAGTAATGGTAATTTCACACACTTCATCCCCCCCCCCCAAACACCTGGAACTTCCACCATTCTGCTCGTCTTCCACAGTGAAGACTGATGCAAAATGTTTATTTACTTCATCTGCTATTTGTTGTCCCTTATTCCTACCTCTCCAGCATCATTTTCCAGTTGTCCGATATCCACTCTCATCTCTCTTTTACACTATGTACCTCAAGAAACTTTTGTTATCCTCTGATATTACTGGCAAGCTTACTTTTTGTATTCCATCTTTTCCTTCTTAATGACTTTTTAAGTTGTCTTGTTAGTTTTTAAGAGCTTCCCAATCAATTTTGCTCTGTTATATACCCTCTCTTTGGCTTTTATGTTGATTTTGACTTCTCTTGTTAGCCACGGTTGTGTCATCTTGCCTTCAGAGTTCTTCCTCTTTGGGATGTATATATACAACGCCTTCTCAATTGCTTCCAGAAATTCCAGCCATTGCTGCTCTGCTGATATCCCTGCCAGTGTTCCATTCCAATCAATCTTGGCTAGTTCCTCTCTCCTGCCTCTGTAATTCTCTTTACTCCACTGTAATACTGATACATTATGGCTAGCTTGTTATCCCTCTCAACCCCATTCTCCTGCTTTCTACCCGTAACCTTTGACACCCTGACTCATCAAGAACCTATCAACCTTCGCTTTAAGTATACCCAGTAACTTGGCCTCCCATCAATGGCAATGAATTTCACAGATTTGCCACCCTCTAGCTAAAGAAATTCCTCCACATCTCTGCTCTAGAAGGATCGCCCCCGGTCCTGGACTCCTTTACTATTGGAAACATCCTCTTCACATCCACTCTATCTAGGCCTTTCAATATTAAATAGGTTTCAATAAGAACCTCCCTCATTCTTCTGAACTCCAGCAAGTTCAGGACCAAAGCCATCAAACACTCCTTGTACATTAACCATTTCATTACCAAAATAATTCTCGTGAACCTCGTCTCCAAGGCCAGCACATCGTTTTTTTTTTTAAATAAGAGGCCCAAAATCACTCACATTACTCCCTGTGATCTAACCAATGCCTTATACAACCTCATCTTTCAAATATCACAAAATCAGCCAAACCATTAACTAGTTCTCTCGTCACAGATGCTGCCTGGCCTACTGAGTATTTCCAGAACTTTCTTTTTCAACTCCAAGAACAGATTTTCATTCTGTGAACTCATCAGTGCTCCATTTTGGACTTGGTTTGCTACCTGACTCTGCATACAAATGCTGTATTTTTGACTGGTCTTTCCCATCCCCCAGTGCTTCTCTATACACTAGATTTTCCACCCAGTAATTGACCAGCTTCCCTCTGGGAGATCACAACATCTCCCACCCCATTTACAGGAAGCACATTTCAGGTTATGCACCTCACTGTTGTGACAAAACTCTCATCTGCTCTTAGCTTAACATCTTTGCAAGCCCTGGAGTTCCCTGTGACAATACTGACTCCTCCACTGTTGCCTTGTGTACCCAAATCCACAAGGGACAGGTCCAGAGGGGCTGTTACAGTCAAAGTGATGGGCAAGATCAACCCCCATCAACCTCTCATCAATGCTCTCCCTTCCCTCCTTAAGCCTAGGGCTTCTAATCTCTATTACCCCCACCAAAAAATCTGTGGACGTAATGCAACTAGCAAACTGTCTTTTCCAAAAACTCCTTTCGACAAAGTGCTATAGGGCTATTGCACCAAAATTTCACACAATTTTAAAAGTGTCTTCACCCAGGCAATTAATCTGATCAACCGTTCTAGTTAGCTCCACGCCCCGCCTCTATCAATTACCTCCATCATTGCACTGTAAATACTTCAAACCACTTGTTATGCTGCTTATATTGTAAATAAATACTATTTATACATTTCTGCACATTTTATTCCGTATCTATACTTTAACCTCTAACTTTATTTTTAAATAATTATTTATTCTTTATATTGTTGAATGTTATTTTATATTGCATGTCGAGCTCTGACCAACATACCACAGCAAATTCTTGATATATTAAAGTGTACATAGCGAATAAAATTAATTTTTGATTTTACAAACTGACATCAACAGCTCACGAAACTCTCAGCCCAACCACCACCGCTAGCCCTGGATGCTGAAAACCCAACCTTCAAGCCAATGAGGTATCTTTGACAATTAGACTATAAATCCATAAGATAAAGGAGCAGAATTAGGGCCAATTGAGTCTGCTCTGCCTTTCCATCATGGCTGATTTATTTTCCCTCTCAACTCCATTCTCCTGGCTTCTCCCTCTACCCTTTGACACCCTGACTAATCAACCTCTCCACATCCATTCTATCAATAATTATCCTTTCAATAATTGATAGGTTTCAATGAGATCCCCCCTAAATTCTAGCAAGAACAGACTCGGAGTCATCAAATGTTCCTGTGTTAACCCTTTCATTCCCAAAATCATTCTCATAGACCTCCTTTGAACCCTCTCCAATGCCAGCACACCCTTTCTTAGACAAGAAGCCCAAAACTGCTCACAATATTTCAAGGACAGTCTGACCAATGTGTTACTGAACCTCAGTATTTCATCCTTACTTTGATTTTCCAGTTCTCTTGAAACAAATGCTAAGATTGTATTTGCTTTCCACACCACTGACTCAAACTTCAAGTTAACCTTCAAGGACTAGTAATTAGTCACTAACATAGGAGCTACTGAGCACAGCAAGGTCCCACAAACATCACTGTGGTAACATCCAGATCAGCTGTTGGAATGACATTTGCTGGCCCCAGGGGACAATTCACCCACTCAGAGCCCTCCTGGGATTTGTGCCTGGATCCTTCTGTGCAGGGAGGAGAGGGGTTCAATCCCACAGAGGAGCATCTATCCTGGGAGGAGTGGGGTTCAATCCAACAGCGGGACATCTACACAGATTTCCCCCTTTGACCACAGCCACTGCTGTGTAGGTGCAGTCTGCCTCACCACTGAATTTTGTTTCAACCTGTGGTGGTATTGCTGCAGCCTCCCTTCCCCATTTCCATCGATGTTTACAGCCACACCGAGAAGATGAGGACAGGCTGTACAAACACAGGTGGGACAGCTGGGCACCTGCACTCCCTCTCCGAGATCAACACCTTGGATGACAGGGTAAAGGACAAAGATTCTGCGTCCAAATCTGTCCAGGCCCATCTCAGAGCACGGAACAGGCCAAGCCAATTAAATTAGTAATCAGATGCCCAAAGAAGCTAATCTCTTCTGCCTACACATGCCCATATCCTTCTATTTTCCTCACATTCATGTGCTGACCCAAGAGCCTCTTGAACACCCTGAAAATATTTGCCTCCACTGCCACCCCTTGTAAAAAAACATAACCCCAACTCTCCTTTGAACTTACCTCTTCCCACCTTCAATACATGCCTTCTGGTAGTAGGCATTTCAATCCTGGGAAACAGATACTCTCTGTCCACTCCATCTGTGCCTCTCATTAACTTGTAAAACTCCATCAGATCTCCCCTCAGCCTCTGCCACTCCAGAGAAAACAGCCCAAATTTGTCCAACCTCTTGTGCCCTCTAATCCAGACAACATCCTGGTAAATCTCACCATCTTTCCTATAAAAGGGAGGCCAGAACTAGAGGCAACACACAAAATGTAGCCGAGCTAGTTTTATGGAGCTGCAAAATAACATCCTGATTCGCTGCCTCGGTTCAGCAACTAATGAAGGCAAGTGTGTCACGTGTCTCCTTTTGCACCATATTTACATGTAGGGCCACTTTCAGACAGCCCATGAACATGGACCTCTAGATTTCTGCACAACTGTGAGTCAGAGACATAGAACAGTACAGTGCAAACAGATTCTTCAGCTCATTTAGTCTATACTGAACCATTTAATGTCTTGTCCCATTGACCTGCACTGGGACCACAGGCCTCCATACCCTTCCCATCCATGTACCTATCCAATTTCTCTTAAATATCTCGAAAGATGGAATCAAACCCGCATATACCATTTACACTGGCATCTCGTTCCACACTCTCACCACTCTGAGTGAAGTTGCTCATTTTCCCCTTAAACATTTCACCTTTCACCCTTAACCCATGACCTCCAGTTCTAGTCTCACCCAATCTCAGTGGAAAAACCCTGCTTGCATTTACCCTATCTGCACCCCTCAGAATTTTGCATACCTCTATCAAGTCTATGCATTTTCCTACACACCAGGGAATAAAATACTAACCTTTTCTCCTGTTATTCCCTGTAACTCAGGTCAAGTCCAGACAACATCCTTGATGTTGTTCGACTACTTGCCATTAACAGTGTCCTGACTCTTTACATCTGCCTTTTGTGAATGCTGAAGCGTTTCACTACCATGACTTCCCTTACCAGAGAGCTTCTGGTGAGCTCAGAGCATCCCACGTTGTCCAAAGCCTCCGAGGGCTTTGAAGTCACTGTGTAATGTTGCAAGCAGCAGAGAGGTTGGGCACATTGTCGATGCCCTGAGTTGGTCGGGGTCGACTACAGATGTTGCGGCCTAGCTGTCTACATGATATGCAAGCCAGGACATAGGATATGGAGAGCTAGCATCCGATGAAGCCAAAGGAATTGATACAGTTTAGTACCAGTAGCGTCGCAGGAGTTGCCATTCAGCGTTGAACTCAAAGTTGGACTGCTTTAGGGACTCCAGCTCCGGATTTTTCCCTCGGGGTTTACTCCCGAAGCCTTCCCCATAACTGGGTATAGCAGCAAAGGTCCGAGATCAGAGTTTTCCCTTTCCTAGATGAGCTGCCAACCACGGCTGACGAGCCCCATCCGCCCGAAACAATTGGCTTTAGGGCGGTAGTAACCTGCCTTTGCCCCTTCTAAATCAAGAGAAAATCTGCAGATGCTGGAATTCCGAACAACACACTGGAGGAACTCAGCAAGACAGGCAGCGTCTAGGAAAAGAGTACAGTCGACGTTTCGTTACCAGCAACGTTATGGTGATCATATAAATGGGCTTGAATGAAACTGGTTTGGGATAAACATGGACAGAGGGCTCCCAAAGGAATTCAAAATAGTGTGATGCTTACCCAGCAACTAGCCACAGCCCGGCCGCCCCTGCCTTAGTTGCCGTTAATTCCTGACTGACGCGGCAGCTTCAATCACTTTCTGTACTAGGAAACCAGTAGGCACTGCCCTCCCCGCATTCCGTCCCCTCTTCATTCTTGCCCTGTTCCTCCCAATTCTGATTAACACGTTTGGGGTTACTTTGCTGCTTCCCGCGGGAACAGGAGGCTGGGATCGTTCCCGCAGCTTTCACAGGGTTTATCCAATTCGCCTTTTACACGTGAACATACACCTACTTCCGTACCCCTGCGCTTTTCCACAGCTCGCTGCTCTGATATTTTTTAATGGACATTTTAAAGACTCGGCGCGGAACAAGGCCTTCCAGGCCACTGAGCCGCGCCGCCCAGCAGCCCATTACTTAACCGATTTAACCCTGGCCTAATCACATGTCAATTTACAATGATCAATTAACCTACGAACCGGTACGTCCTTGGTCTATGGGAGGAAACCGACGCCTAGACAGGAAGGAACGTACTAACTTTCTTAGATGAGTTGAACGCCGACGCACCCATCAGTAAAGCGTCGCGCCACGGCGTAATGAACTGGTTCAGCAGGGCATCTTGGTCAGTATGGGCGAGTTGTGCCGAAGAGCCTGTTTCTGTGCTGTTATGAAGAAGGCATATCAGCGGCTATATTTCATACAGAAGTTTGAGAAGATGCCGAACTGGCTGAGAAGTGACAGAAGCGGGTCACTCCAGAAAAGTGTGGAGTAATTGAGTTCGAAATGTCGAACTTGCCGGTCGAGTACAATGTTAATGGCGGGATTCTTAGTGTGGACGAACAGAGGGATCTGGGGTATCACGTTCATAGATCCCTCAAAGCTGATAGGTGTTTAGAAGGCATATGATATATTGGTTTTCGTTAGTCGCAGGATTGAGATCAAGAGCCTCAAGGTGACAGCTCTATTAACCCCTAGTTAGACCACACTTGAAGATCTGATCGACTCATTATTGGAAGCATTTGGAAGCGTTAGAGAGTGCAGAGGAGGTTTAGCAGGATTCTCTGGACTAGAGCATGTCTTCTAAGGATAAGTCGAGCGCTAAGGCTTTACTCTTTGGAACGAGAGGATGAGAGATGTACGATCGGATAAGAGGCATCGATAGAGGGATATTCTAGCGCATTTTTACCGGAACAGAATGGCTAATACAAGATGACATTTTTTAAGATGAATGGGCTATAGGGGAATGTCAGAGGTAGGTGTTTTTTTTAATACAAAGTTGGGTGCGGTGGAATGCACTGCAGATCTGAATCTGGTAGAGTCAGATACTTTAGGGACATTTTAAGAAACTCTTAAATAGGCACATGGATGAAAGAAAACTTGAGTTACGTATGGGGGGGGGGATCTTGGAGTAAGTTGAACAACATTGCGGGCTGAAGGGCCTGTGCTACGGCATAATGTTCTATGTTCAGTCGCTCGCCGGAGCTGTAGGTCCTCACCCCGAGGCACACTGAGAAATCCCCTCTGCCCCTCCCTGAGGATGGCACAACCTCCTTGCACTTTGGGACTGGGACGGCCCAGGTTTGTTGAGAACTGGTCCGTCTTAACGTAAACCCAGAGCATCGGATCGGTCCCCTTCCCCTGTGGACTAGATCAGTGGCTAATTCGAAAAACACCCGGCACATGGCCAGCAACTGTATCTCCCTGCCTCCTTCTCACCTGCTGACACCCACTCCACATCTTCATTATTATAATCTCTTTCCCCACTCACTTCTCCTGAATTGGTTCTTATCTAAACCGCCACTGCCCGACGCTCCTGGTAAATACAAGCCTTCATTATCACCCCTCCCCCCGGGTCTACCTGTGCCCTGGCAGTCCTCCCGTCAGGGAGTCTGTAAGTGGGATGGCGCGGGTCCGGAGGATTGTTTGAAATGCGATTTGCGTCGGTTGGAGGAGAGTCAATTCAGACAGTTTTCCCGTTAACAGGTTCAGATGCAACCGGAAAGAGGCCAAGACTCTCCCGGAGGTAAAGGGTGGCATCTCGACAAACGAGGGAATCGTTGCTAACGATTCTTGTCCCTTAAGGCCTGACCAGCCGGTGTGTGTCCACCCTTTCTGCCTTGTTCATATTTCCATAAATCAGGCCTCATCGGACAGAGGACAAGGGGCATACGGAAAACAGTGGGCAAATTGTGGGAGTTTCACGGGGATTTAAGGAAGAAATTTCTTCTGGTTAGAATCGGGAACAACCTCCCGGAGTGTTTAGAAGAACACGCACGGAAGGCGTAGAAGATGGGGTTATGTCCGTACACCCATGGCGGCAGGTACCGGGAGAGTGGGCCGAAATCCTGCTTCCCCCGCTGTTACTCGAACTGAACCATCCAGGCCATGCGCTTTTCTTGCTGCTGCCATCACGGAGCCTCACCAACAGGTTCAGGAACAGTTATTACCCCTCAACCATCAGGCACTTGACTCAACCTCACCCCATCACTGAAATGTTCCCACAACCAATGGACTAACTTTCAAGGACTCTTCATCTCACGTTCTCGATATTTATTTTTTATTATTCTCTTTTTCTGTTTGCACATTAGTGTTTGTCCATCTTGGTGCGTGCGGTCTTTCATTGATTCTATTGTTTCTTTGTAGTTACTGTGAATGTCATGTACATATGTACTTTGGTAATAAATTCACTTTGAATCCAACACCACCCGGGAGCATTTCAGACCGAGCCTCAAGCCCTCAGCGTTTGAGCAATTTACAAGATGTTGCCGGGACCTGAGGTTCAAGAAAAGATTGAATAGTTTAGGACTTTATTCCTCAGAACGTAAAAGACTGAGATGAGATTTGATAGCGGTTTACACAATTAACTGGGATATAGGTAGGGAAAACTGGCTTTTCACCGAGCTTGGGAGAGACTACAACTAGAGGTCTTACGTTATGGGCAAAAGGTGAGAGGTTTAAGGGGAACAGGAAGGGAAACGTCTTCACTCAGAGGGTCGTGAAGGTCTGGAATGAGCTGCCAGCGCAAGTGGTGCATGTGAACTCGATTTCAACGTTTAAGAGAAATTTGGATAAGTACGTGGATGGTAGGGGTGGGGGGTCCCGGTGCAGGTCGATCGAAGTAGACAGTTTAAATGGTTCAGCATGGGCTAGATGGTCCGAAGAGTGTTGTACTTAGGTCAAACAGAGCTCCAGGAAGCACCGAACAGCGTCGTCAATGACGGGGTTACGGGACCATCCAGCTCGCAGCCGCCCGTCCCTTCTCCCATTACACCGCGATCAGAACCGGCTCCGGTCTGGTTCCAACATTTTCATCTTGATCCCCGCACGCGACCGCACCGTCCCAACCCTCCTCCCCGTTCTGTTGGGGGCTGATCTACTGTTGGCAGAATCTCCGATGGTGACGAGGCGGCGCACAGATCAGCTAGTTGAGCGGTATCGCAACATCCTTGCACTCAATGTCAGCAAGACCGAGGAACTGATAGTGGTCTTCAAGAAGAGCAAGTCGAGGAAACTCACACCGGTCCTTATCGAGGGATCAGAAGTGAAAAGAGTGAGCAATTTCAAGTTCCCGAGTGTCACTATCTGAGAATCTATCCCGGGTCCAACACATGGATGCAATTACAAAGGAGTTTGAGGAGACTTGGTACATGTCTCCCTCCCCCCCCCCCCCCACACACACACACACACACACACACACCCGCCCTCAGATTTCTGAATGGACAATGACCTCACTATTTTCTCCTCTTTTTGCACTGCTTTTTAATATATGTACTTATTATAATCTGTTTTAAATTGTGTATTGCAGTGTACTGCTGCCGCAAAACAACGTATTTCACGACATCTGCCGGTGATATTAAGGCCTGACCCTGCCTGTTACTGGGTGTCATCCTGACCATAAGACGCCGGAGCAGAAATGGGCCATCAAGTTCCCACCACCATTCCATACCGAGTCTGAGGATCAGAGTCAGGGAAAACGATTCAGGCATTTTCACTGTTAAAATGTACTCAATGCAAACTAAAATAATTTGCATGAAAGTGAATAAAAATGTGAAATGGGACCGAGTAATGAACCCCTAGCGCGAACACCTACAGTCCGGAGTGGTGCCCACAGCGCAAGATGCCGGGGAAGATCGAAGCACCGGGAGCAGTTTACATGGTTTCAGTATAGGCACAGTGGGCAAAATGGCCTCCTAGCATAAACATTCTGCACACCAACTGTCTCAGTAGTCATACCAGTGCTGGTTCGAAACTCTCAGCTGGGGTTATGTTAACAATAGCCCTGTTTTTGAAAGTCTCATACCGCTAAAGCGAATTTGTATTTACTGATGGCCACAGGACAGCTCGGCGGACTTCTCCGGCGGCTGTTAACGCAGAGAGCGGCCACTCAGAACAAGGTCGAGTGGACCAGCGAATTGAGGAGCGGGATTGGTCGCTTCATCAGAAAGGCACCGCTTACAGTTTTTGTAACACGGCGGTAATTTTGGTGGCTACTGTAACACTGCCACTGGACACCAGCCAATGTGAAACGGCAGGCTTGAAATTTTGGAATGTGTTGCTGGGAACTCTGGTCTCTAACATCAACCATACATACCCTGATCATATCTCAGTGCCTGCTTACATTAAATGCAATTAAATGTTTAACCCCCCCCCCCCACGCACACACTATGGGATGATTAACCCCCGCTGATAAGAACGTCACCAACCTGACCATGTGAAATCGATCGCTCCCGAATCCACTCTTCCAGCGTTTGCTGAATAAAACCTCCTGACAACCAACAGAACGGAAAATCCAGAGCAGGAGACGAGTAAAAATCGGACACGTTTGTTCGAGTCAGACAAAAACAAGAAGTCTGCTACTTTTCAGACGCACCGCCTCGTTCCTTTTCGGGGTTTGCAGAGTGTTGGCGGTGCAGCTGTGCAGAGCAAGTCAGCGGCAGAGACGGAGGAGTGAGTCCCGCGTCAGATCTCACTGTGTGGTGCGGAGAGCCCAGCGAATGACAGCCGGTGTCAGTGTGCGTCCTGTCCGGTGCCCGCCTTCATGACCCCCGGAGCGGAGCTGGAACTGTCTCTTGGCGGCTGCCCTTCACACAGAAGCGGATGGAGGGAGTAGCGAGTACCAGCTCCGATTCTCAGCCCCACGGGGATGGATGGAGGAAGCGGCTAACACTGGCTCCGACTCTGTCACGAGGGGACGGATAGAGAAAACGGCGAACACCGGCTCCGACTTTCAGCCACACGAGAACGGATGGAGAAGGAGTGAGCTCCGACTCTCAGCCACACGGGAACAGATGGAGGAAACGGCGAACACCGGCTCCAACTCTCAGAAACCCACCGCCCCACGTGAGGCTCCAGCTGATGTTTGTTACAAGAAAGTTGCAGCTCGGCAACCTCCGCCCATTGGTCCACCCACGCCACTTCATTACCATACCAAGCCCGCCCCTAGTCCCCAATTGATCACACAGCTTCCGGTATCAATCTCTCCTGTTCTCTGATTCGTCACCCGAACATCTAGCTCCCCCATTGGCTGATGCGCCCATCAGTCAATGTCACCTGTCAATCATTTGCGACTTCATTCGCTTACATCAATATATAATTTTTACATTGCCGCTTTATTTAAAATTATCAATGTACTTAGAATGCAAACACCCTGTACGCCAGCAGGGCGGAACTAGGCGTGCGCCTGTGAGGGTGCATTCAGAATCAGAATCAGAACCAGTTTTAATATCATTGGCATATGTCGTGAAGTATGTTGTTTTGCGGCAGCAGTACCTTGCAATACATAATTTAGAATATACATTACAATAAGTACGTATAAAAATTAAATTATTAATGCAGAAAGAGGGGGAAAAGGAAAAATGGTAAGGTAGGGTTCATTGCCCACTCAGAAATCCGATGGTGGAGGGGAACAAGCTGTTCCCAAAAAGTTGAGTGTGTGTCTTCAGGCTCCGGTATCTCCTCGATCTGAGCGAAGAGAACAGGGCATGTGCTGGATGATAGGGTATCGTCTTTTGAAGATGTCTCGATGCTGCACAAACTAGTGGCCATAGAACATAGTACAGCACAGGAACAAGAACCAGCAACTCAAACACTAATCCCTCCTACCTGCACCATGTCCATATCCCTCCATCTTCCTTACATCCATGTGCCTATCCAAACATCTCTTAAAAGCCTCTAATATATCTGCCTCTACCCCCATACCAGGCAGCGAATTCCAGACATTCACAACAAAAACTTATTCTCATATCCCTTTGAATCTACCCCCTTCACCTTCAATGCATGCCCTCTGGTATTTCAACCCTGGCAAACAAATATTCTCTGTCCACTCAGTCTATGCCTCTCATAATCTTGTAATTCTCTATCAGATCTCCCCTTAGCTTCTGGTGCTCCAGAGAAAACAACCCAAGTTTATCTCATCTCTTGAGATAGCACACACCTCTCAACCAGGCAACATCCTGGTGAACCGCTTCTGCACCCTCTTCAAACCCTCAGCATCCTTCCTATAGTGAGGAGACCAGAACGGTATGCAGTACTCTAACCAGAGTTTTATAACGTTGATGGAGTTGGCTGAGTTCACAATTTTCTGCCACATTTTCCAATTCTGTGCAGAGACCCCTCCATACCGGATGATGATGCAGCCAGTTAGAATGCTCTCCATGGTATATCTGTATAGTTTTGCCAGTGCCTTTGGTGACAGACAAATTCATAATGAAATAAAGCTGTTCTCATGCCTTCTTTGTAATCTCATCAATATGGGGGTCCAGGATAGATCTTCAGAGATGTTGACACCCAGGAATTTGAAACTGCAAAACAAAAACTGAAAACCCCAACAACACCCAATGGATCAGGCAGCATAAGTGGAGAGAGAAGCTGAGATAACTTTCAGGTCGAAGATCCTTAGTCCCCACTGTCACCAATAAGGACCATGTCCCATTGCTGGTGGAGGATCTAGAACAACTCGCCCAATCACCCTCATCTCCAAACCCCATTGATGTACTTTTGAATTTACAAAGTGAATTACATCGTAAACAGTGAGGAGTTGTGATTATTTTATATTTGGAGGCATTCCTTTATTCTGTCATTATTTCCCAACCACATTTTAACTATAGATGTGTGGTGGAGAGTATATTGATTGGCTGCATCACAGCCTGACATGGAAACACCAATGCCCTTGAATGGAAAATCCTACAAAAGTTAGTGTATACAGCTCAGTCCATGTTGGGTAAAGCCCTTGCACTATTGAGCATATCTACATGAGAAGCAGCATTGTCACAGGAAAGCAGAATCCACCATCCAGGACATTCTCTCTCTGGCTGCTGCCATCAGAAAGAAGGTACAGGAGCATCAGGGCTCAAACCACCAGGTTCAGGAAAAGTTATTACCCCTCAACCATTAGGTCCTTGAACCAAAGGAGTCTCAGAAAGGTTGTGTCCATTATTAAGGACCTCCAGCACCCAGGGCATGCCCTTTTCTCTCTGTTACCATCAGGTAGGAGGTACAGAAGCCTGAAGGCACACACTCAGTGATTCAGGAACAACTTCTTCCCCTCTGCCATCAGGGAGGAGGTACAGGAGCCTGAAGGCACACACTCAGTGATTCAGGAACAGCTTCTTCCCCTCTGCCATCGGGTAGGAGGTACAGAAGCCTGAAGGCACACACTCAATGATTCAGGAACAGCTTCTTCCCCTCTGCCATCCAATTCCTAAATGGACATTGAAGCTTTGGACACTACCCTACTTTTTTAATATACAGTATTTCAGTTTTTGCTCATTTTAAAAATCTATTCAATATATGTAATTGATTTACTTGTTTATTTATTATTATGTTTTATTTTATTTATTATTATTATTTTTCTCTCTCTGCTAGATTATGTATTGCATTGAACTGATGCTGCTAGGTTAACAAATTTCACATCACATGCCGGTGATAATAAACCTGATTCTGATTCTGATTCTGAACTTCACTCAACTTCACAAAAATAAGACCATGAAACATCGGAGCAGAATTAAACCATTCTGCCCATCAAGTCTGTTCTAACATTTTATTATGACTGATCCATTTTCCTCTCAACTCTGTTCTTCTGCCTCCTTCCCGTAAATGTTCAAGCTCGGAGGATTGCTACTCTGAGTGGAGGCCTGTGACTAGTGGTGTGCCACAGGGATCAGCACTGGGTCCATTGTTATTTGTCATCTATATCAATGATCTGGATGATAATGTGGCACATTGGATCAGCAAATTTGCTGATGATACAAAGATTGGAGGTGTAGTGGACAGTGAGGAAGGTTTTCAAAGCTTGCAGAGGGACTTGGACCAGTTGGAGGAATGGGCTGAAAAATGGCAGATGGAGTTTAATGCAGACAAGTGTGAGGTATTGCACTTCGGAAGGTCAAACCAAGGTAGAACATACAAGGTAAATGGTAGGACACTGAGGAGTGCAGTAGAACAGAGGGATCTGGGAGTACAGATACATAATTCCCTAAAAGTGGCGTCACAAGTAGATAGGGTTGTAAAGAGAGCTTTTGGTACATTGGCCTTTATAAATTAAAGTATTGGGTATAAGAGTTGGAATGTAATGGTGAGTTTGTATAAGACATTGGTGAGACCGAATTTGGAGTATTGTGTGCAATTTTGGTCACCTAATTACAGGAAGGATATTAATAAGGTTGAAAGAGTGCAGGGAAGGTTAACAAGGATGCTGCCAGGACTTGAGAAACTGAGTTACAGAGAAAGGTTGAATAGGTTAGGACTTTATTCCCTGGAGCGTAGGAGAATGAGGGGTGATTTGATAGAGGTGTATAAAATTATGATGGGTATAAATAGAGTGATTGCAAGCAGGCTTTTTCCACCGAGGCCAGGGGAGAAAAAAAATAGAGGTCATGGGTTAAGGGTGAAGGGGAAAAAGTTTAACGTGAACATTAATGGGGGCTTCTTCACACAGAGAGTATGGAATGAGCTGCCAGATGAAGTGGTGAATGTGGGCTCACTTCTGACATTTAAGAAAAACTTGGTCAGGTATATGGATGAGAGGGGTTTGGAGGGATATGGCCCAGGAGCAGGTCAGTGGGACTAGGCAGAAAAATGGTTTGGCACAGCCAAGAAGGGCCAAAAGGCCTGTTTCTGTGTTGTAATGTTCTATGGTTCTATGGTTCTCTGACTAATCAAGAACCTATCAGTCTCTGCCATAAATACACCCAATGACTTGGTGTCCATAGCCATCTGTGGCAATAAATTTCACAGATTCACTACTCCCTGGCTGAAGAAATTCCTGCTTATCTCCATTCTAACCTATTCTGAGGTTATGCTGTCTGGTCCTAGACTGCCCTACCACCAGAAAGATCTTCTCCACATCCACTCTATCTAGGCCTTTATAGGTTTGATAGCTTTCAATGAGATCCCCTGTCATTCTTCTAAACTCTAACGAATACAGACCCAGAGCTATCAAACGCTCCTCATTTGATAACCCTTTCATTCCCAGAATCATTTTTATGAACCTCCTTTGAACTGTCTCCAATGTCAACATATTCTTTGTTAAATAAGGGGCCCAAAACTGCTCACAATACTCCAGGTGAGGCCTCACCAGTGCTTTATAAAGACTCAGCATCATATCCTTGCCTTTATATTCCAGTCCTCTCGAAATGAATGCTAATATTACATTTGTTATACTTACCACCAACTCAAACTGCAAGCTAACCTTTAGGGAATCGTACACAAAGACTCCCAAATCCCTTTGCAACCTCTGATTATTGAATTTTCTCCGCATTTATAAACTAGTATATGCTTTTATTCCTTCTACCAAAGTGTAAGACCTTACACTTCCTGACACTGTATTCCATCTGTCAGTTCTTTGCCCATTCTCCTAATCTGTCTAAGTCCTTTTGTAGCCCTCCTCCTTCAACACTACCTTTCCCTCCACCTATCTTCATATCATCTGCAAACCTGGCCAAAAAGCCATCAATTCTATAGTACAAATTATTGACATATAATGTAAAAAGAAATGGTCCCAGCACAGACCCCTGTAGAACACCACTAGTCAAGGGCAGCCAACTAGAAAAGGCTCCCTTTACTCCCAATGTTTGCATCCTACCAATTAGCCAAAGCACTAGCATTGCTAGTATCTTTCCTGTAATACCATGGGATCTTATCTTTTTTAGCAGCCTCATGTGTGGCACCTTGTCAAAGGCCTTCTGAAAATCCAAGTAAACAATATTCTCTGATTCTCCTTTGTCTTATCCTGCTTGAATCCTTTTCAAAGAATTCCAACAGATTTTCCAAGCAAGATTTTCCCTTGAGGAAACCATACTGACTGGCCTATTTTATCACATACCTCCAGGTACCCTGTAACCTCATTTTTAACAATTGACTCCAACATCTTCCCAACCGCTAAGGCCAGACTAACTGGCCTTTCTGCTGCCTCTCGCCCTTATTGATGAATGGAGTGACATTTGCATTATTTCAGTCCTCCAGAACCATGCTGGAATCTGTTGATTCTTCAAGGATCATTATTAATGTCTCCACAATTTCTTCAATTACTTCTTTCAGGACCCTGGAGGGTACACCATCTGGTCCAGTGACTTACCTACCTTCAGAACTTTCAGTTTCCAAAGAACCTTCTCCCTAGTAATGGTAAATTCACACCCTTCTTCCCCGACACTCTCAAACTCCTGGCTTACAGCGAGCATCTTCCACAGTGAAGACCAATGCAAGATACTTATTCAGTTCATCCACCACTTCCTTGTGTCCCATTACTATTCTCCAAAGTCATTTTCCAGTGGTCCAATATCTACTCTTGCCTCTCTTTTATTCTTTATATATCTGTAAATAAAAACCTTTGGCATCCTCTTTGATATTATTGGCTAACTTACCTTCATATTTAATCTTTTTGCTACTTATGCTTTTTTTAGTTGCTCTCTGTTTGTTTTTAAAAGATTCCCAAATTTTCTAACTTCCCACTAATTTTTGCTCTATTATATGCCCTCTCTTTTGCTTTTATGTTGACTTTGACTTCTTTTGTCACTCACGGTTGCATCATCCTGCCTTTGCAATATTTCTTCTTTGGGGTGTATATATCTTTGGGATGTATTATTCCCAGAAACTCCTGCCATTGCTGTTCTGCTGTCATCCCTGCTAGTGTCCCTTTCCAATCAACTTTGACCAGTTCCCTCTCAGGCCACCACAATTCCCACTGTAATACTGATACATCCGACATTAGCTTCTCCCTCTCAAATTGCAGGGTGAATTCTATCATACTTTTATCAGTGCCACTTATTTCTCTAGTCCAGGTGAAGGGTCTTGACCCGAAATGTCAGCTGTACTCTTTTCCATAGATACTGTCTGGCCTGCTGAGTTCCTCCAGCATTTAATGTGTTTTACTGTTATCACTACCTTCTAAGGGTTCCTTTACCTTAAGTTCTATAATCAAATTCAGCTCATTACACAACACCCAATCCAGAATTGCTGATCCCCTAGTGGGCTCAACCACAAGCTGCTCTAAAACGCCATCTTGTAAGCACTCTACAGATTCTCACTCTTGGGATCCTGCACCAACCTGATTTTCCCAATTTACCTGCATATTGAAATTCCCCCAAGAATATCGTAACATTGCACTTTTGATATGCTTCTCTACCTCCCATGGTAATTTGTAGCTGTCATCCTGGCTACTGTTCTGGCCTGTATATAATTCCCATTAGGGTCTTTGTACCCTTGCAGTTTCTTAACTCTACCCACAAAGATTCAACATCTTCCAATCCTATGTCACCTCTTTCTTAGGATTTGATTTCATTTTTTACCAACAGAACTATGCCACTTTTGGAGTAAGAACAGGAAGGCAGATTATTATCTGAACGGTGTAGAGTTGGGTAAGGGAGAAATACAAAGAGATCTCGGAGTCCTTGTTCATCAGTCACTGAAGGTGAATGAGCAAGTGCAGCAGGCAGTGAAGAAGGCTAATGGAATGTTGGCCTTTATTACAAAGGGAATTGAGTACAAGAGCAAGGAAATCCTCTTGCATTTGTACAGAGCCCTGGTGAGACCACACCTGGAGTATTGTGTACAGTTTTGGTCTCCAGGGTTAAGGAAGGACATCCTGGCTGTAGAGGAAGTGCAGCGTAGATTCACGGGGTTAATTCCTGGGATGTCTGGACTGTCTTACGCAGAGAGGTTAGAGAGACTGGGCTTGTACATGCTGGAATTAAGGAGATTGAGAGGGGATCTGATTGCAACATATAAGATTATTAAGGGATTGGACAAGATAGAGGCAGGAAATATGTTCCAGATGCTGGGAGAGTCCAGTACCAGAGGGCATGGTTTGAGAATAAGGGGTAGGTCATTTAGGACAGAGTTAAGGAAAAACTTCTTCTCCCAGAGAGTTGTGGGGGTCTGGAATGCACTGCCTCGGAAGGTAGTGGAGGCCAATTCTCTGGATGCTTTCAAGAAGGAGCTAGATAGGTATCTTATGGATAGGGGAATCAAGGGATATGGGGACAAGGCAGGAACCGGGTATTGATAGTAATTGATCAGCCATGATCTCAAAATGGCGGTGCAGGCTCGAAGGGCCGAATGGTCTACTTCTGCACCTATTGTCTATTGTCTATGCCACGCCCTCTGCCTACCTGCCTGTCCTTTCGATACAACATGTACCCTTGGATGTTAAGCTTCCAACTATAATCTTCTTTCAGACACAACTCAGTGATGCCCACAACATCAGACCTGCCAATCTCTAGCAGTGCTACAAGATATCTACCATATTCCGTAAACTGCATTCAAATATAACACCTTCAGACTTGTATTCATCACACTGTTTGATATTGTCTCCCTGTTACACTGCAACTCATCCCACTGACTGCAATTTTGCCGTATCATCAGTCTGTCCATTCTGACAGTCTCACTACATACTGACTCTGCTTGTAAACCAACAGTCTTGTCTTCAACCCCATCACTCTGGTTCCCATCTCCTGCCATATTAGTTTAAACCCTCACCAACAGTTTCGGCAAACCTGCTGGCAAGGATATTGGTCCCCTTTCGTACAGGCCATACCTTACCCAGAAGAGATCCCAATGATCCAAAAATCTGAACCCCTGCCCCTGCACCAGTTCCTCAGCTCACTTTCATCTGTCATATCATCTTTATCTTACCCTTGCTGCCACATGCCACAGGCAGCAATCCAGAGATTACTATCCCTGAGGCCCTGCTTTTCAGCTTTCTACATAGCTCCCTAAAATCTCTCTCCAGGACCTCCTCACCTTTCCTACCTATGTCATTAGTGTCAATATGTACCAAGACCTGTGGCTGATTATCCTTCCCCTTTAAGAGTGTCATGGATCCGATCCAAGACGTCCCTGACCCTGGCACCTGGAAGGCAACATAGCATCCAGGTATCTCTGTCGTGTCCACAGAATCTTGTGTCTACTTCTCTAACTATGCAGTCCTGTTCTCCTACCCCCTTCCCTTCTGAGCCACAGTGCTAGAGTCAGTGACAGAGCCCTGGTCACTGTAGCTAACCCCTGTCCCCCCCCCTCAAAAATATCAAAAACAGTGTACTTATTTTCGAGGGGAATGACCACAAGGGCACTCTGCACTGGGTGCCCATTTCCTTTCGCTCTCCTGACATCACCCAGTTACCTGCCTCCTGTAATTTAGGAGTGACTACCTCCCTGTAGCCCCTATCTATCACCTCCTCAGTGTCCCGTAAGAGCTGAAGGTCATTGAGCCGTAGCTCCAGTTCCTTAACAGGTTCTCTGAGGAGCTGCAGCTCAGTGCACCTGGTGCAGATGTGGTTATCTGGGAGGCTGAAGGTCTCCCAGAATTCCCACATCTCACACAAGGAAAACAACCCTGCCCCTGGAGCCATCCTCGCTGCTCTAACTGTGCATCAACAGGCAAAGAATGAAGGAGAAGAAACATACCAACATCACCCAAGCCAGTTCTCGCTGAAGCATGATGAGCAAAGCCTCTCCAGTCTAACACTGGTCCACTCCAACAATGGTTGCTCTGCTTGCTAATGAAACATGATTTGATTGTGCCAGCAGAAAATGACGAAAACCTGTGATCATTTCTTTCTCACTCACTGACCTGTGAGTCACCTCCTCTCTCACGCTTGATTTGA
Organism: Hemitrygon akajei; assembly: GCF_048418815.1. Taxonomy (NCBI): domain Eukaryota; kingdom Metazoa; phylum Chordata; class Chondrichthyes; order Myliobatiformes; family Dasyatidae; genus Hemitrygon; species Hemitrygon akajei. The sequence goes on along the minus strand of NC_133139.1, from coordinate 2,014,217 downwards.
TTGGGCCACTGGCAAACTTACACTAATATATATTTATTGTAATGTATAGTTTTAAAATTATGTATTGCAATGTACTGCTGCTGCAAAACAACAAATTTCACAGAATATGCCAGTGATATTAAACCTGATTCTGATTCTGAAATGCTTGCCGCTGTCTGAATGGACAAATGTTTCTCACCTTTGTCCTGAACAGTTGATTCCTTATCTGAGACCTGTGACTCCTGGTTTCTGACCTTTCAACCAGTGAAACAATCAACTTCACATTCACTCTGAACAGCCCCAGAGTTTTGCATCTTTCATTACTGTGACTTCTTAGTAGAGTCATAGGGTCATAGAACACCAAAGCACAGGAACTCAGCAAGTCGGGCAGCACCTATGGAGGGGAGATCCTACAGCAGTTTGTGTATTGCTCCAGTTGCAGCATCAGCCCTTTCCTGTACCCACAATGTGCAGGAATCATCTACAGTCAATCCAGTCACCTCAACCTTCATTGAACGACTCTTTGACCCATGACACTTATGCAACCAGTTATAATGCTGTCCACAGTAGATCTGTAGAAATTTGTGAGATCTTTTGATGACAAACTAAGTCTCTTCAAACTTTAAATTCTCTAAGCAATGGCTGTGGGACTCCATCACTGAGTTTACTGAGGATAGAGCACAACTGATCATTGGCTATTTGGAGAAGTAAGGGATGTGGGTTAGTGCAGGAAAATGGTGCTGAGCTCAACATTTATTGAATAGCAGAGGAACAGGAAAGGCCTCCTCCTGCATCATCCAAACCACAGAGCTGAGCCTCGTCAGAAAAGAATTAGTGGTAAAAATTGGACTTTGTTTTTTATTATTGTCACATGTACCCAGAGACAGTGAAAATCTTTTGTCTATGTGCCATCCAGACAGATTATTTATTTTGGGACTTACAGTAATTTTAATGTCTTGCACTGTACTGCTGCTACAAAACAACAAATTTCATGAAATATAGTATGTCTGTGATGATAAATTTGAAAAAGAAGAATCATTAGAGCATTGAAGTCTGAACAAAAAGTAAAGTAAAAACAGTATCCAGAGTAACACACACAAAACTCTGGAGGGACTGTGGGAGGGGAAGGAGTACAAGTTAGAAGTTGATAGGTGAAGCCAGGTGGGTTGTGGGGGGGGGGGGGGAGGTACAAAACTGGGAGGTGATAGGTGGAAAAGGCAAAGGGCTGAAGAGAAAATAATCTGATAGGAGAGGAGAGTGGATCATAGGAGAAAGGGAAGGAGAAGGGTGAGGTGATCGGCAGATGAGGAGAAGTGGTAAGAGACCAGAGTGAGGAAATGAAGAAGAGGAAAGGAGGAGGAGAATTTAATTTGAACGCAGAATATAATGTAAAAGGTACAAAGAAAGTGATGTAAAGTGGTGTGTAGATAGACAAAATGCAAGGGTCATGACAAGGCAGACTGAGATCTTTATCTCCATTATGAGTCTTACTACAGTGGGGTCGAAGCTGTCTGTAACCCAGATGGTATGTGGTCTGAAGCTTTTGCATCTTCTGCCTGATGGGAGATGTGAGAAGAGAAAATTACTGGGGTAAGTGGCTTTCTTGATCACATTGGCTGCTTTCCTGAGGCAGTGGGAAGTGTAGACAGAGTCAATCTGATAAAAATCCATAACCATTTGATCTAAAGTTAAAAGTTTTCTAAATGAAGCCTGGAGAGAAAGTAACAGCTGGTACAATGTCCGGATAAGGGCTCCAGTTATTCAGATTCACAATCAAATCAGGTTTACTATCACTTGTACATGTCATGAAGTTTGTTGTTTTGAGGCAGCAGTACATTGCAATACAGAAAACACCCACTAAAGTTACAATATAATTCACCTAATGCATCTGGACAGCAAAGATGCATACATCAGGATGCTCTTTATCGAATACAGCTCAGCATTCAATACCATCATCCCCTCAAAACTAATCAATAAGCTCCAAGCCCTTGGTCTCAATACCTCCTTGAGCAATTGGATCCTGGATTTCCTCACTTATAGACCTCAGTCAGTTCAGAATGGCAACAACATCTCCTCCACAATCTCCATCAGCACTGCTTCAGCACAAAGCTGTGTGCTTAGCCCCTGTTCTACTTGCTTTACACTTATGACTTGGTGGCTAAGCACTACTCCAATGCCATATTTAAGTTTGTTGACAACACCACTGTTGTAGGCCAAATCAAAGGTGGTGATGAATCAGTGTATGGGGGAGATTGAAAATCTGGCCGAGGGGTGCCATAACAACAACCTCTCACTCAATGTCAGCAAGACCACGGAGCTGATTAGTCTGATTCAGGAGAAGAAAACCAAAGGTCTATGAGCCAATCCTCTTTGGAGGATCAGAGGTGGAGAGGGTCAGCAACCCTAAATTCCTCAGTGATGTTATTTCAGAGGACCTTTCTGGGCCCAGCATGAAAGTGCATTACAAAGAAAGCATGGCAGCACCTCTACTTCCTTAGGAGATTACGAAGATTTGACATGACATCTAAAACTTGGCCAAACTTCTAGATGTGTGGTGGAGAGTATATTGACTAGCCGCATTACAGCCTGGTATGGAAACACCAATGCCCTTGACTGAAAAATCCTACAAAAAATAGTGGATCCAGCCCAGTCTGTCACAGGTAAAGCCCTCCCCACTGTTGAGCACATCTACACGAAACGATGTCGAAGGAAAGCAGCATCCGTCATTAGATACTGCCACCACTCAGGACACACTCTCTTCTCACTGCTGCCATCAGGAAGAAGGTACAGGAGCCTCAGGCCTCACACCACCAGATTCAGCAACAGTTACCCCTCAACCATCAGGCTGCTAAACCAGAGGGGATAACTTCACTCAACTTCACTTGGCCCATCACTGAAATGTTCCCACAACCAATGGACTCATTTTCAAGGACTCTTCATTTCATGTTCTCAATATTGTTTGCTTATTTAGAAACATAGAAATCTACAGCACATTACAGGCCCACGTAACCTACTCTAGAAGCTGCCTAGAATTTCCCTACCACAGAGCTCTCTATTTTACTAAGCTCCATGTACCTATCCAAGAGTCTCTTAAAAGATCTATTGTATTCTCCTCTACCACAGTTGCTGGCAGCCACTACTGTCTGCATGAAAAACTTACCTCTGACATCCCCTCTATACCTACTTCCAAGCACTTTCAGCACTTGTTTATTATTATTATTATTATTTCTTTTTGTACTTGCACAGTTTGCTGTCTTTCACACGGGTTGAACGCCCAATTGAATTGGTCTTTCTTTGATTGTGTTATGGTTACTATTCTGTTTTGGACTTATTGAGTATACCCCCAGGGAAATAAGTCTCAAGCCTGCATATGGTGACATATATTACTTTGATAATAAATTTACTTTGAACTTTGAAACAGTACAAAAGAGGATTAGTGAAGTAGTTTTCATGCACTGTTCAAAAACCTAATGGCAGAGGGAAATAAACTGTTCATAAAATTTTGAGTGTGCACCTTCAGACTCCTGTACCTCCTTCCTGATGGTAGTAATGAGAAGAGGCATGTTCCTCATGGTAAAGGTTCTTGATGATGGATGCTGCCTTCTTGAAGATGTCCTGAAAGGTGGGGCGAGTTATGCAAAAGGAAAGCCTTCTTCATGCAAATCACTTGGTCTTTTTGGTGAACATATTTTATCTCCACTGCAGGACTGGTGAAGCTTTGGGATCATTGTGCAATCATTAACTGGGCTGGAATTGCATTAATTAGCAAACACACCATGATAGGTGCGAGAATCTGATGGTGGGGAATAGAAAACTGTAGTTACTGGTTCAGTACCTGAGCTTTTCTTCCTGGTTGTACTCCTGAGGGAGACATAGAAACATAGAAAACCTACAGCACAATACAGGCCCTTCGGCCCACAAAGCTGTACTGAAAATGTCCTTATCTTAGAAATTACCTAGGGTTACCCATAGCCCTCTATTTTTTGAAGCTCCATGTACATGTCCAGGAGTCTCTTAAAAGACCCTATTGTATCTGCCTCCACCACCATTGCTGGCAGCCCATTCTGCACATTAACCACTCTCTGTGTAAAAAACTTACCCCTGAGATCTCCTCTGTACCTACTTCCAAGCATCCTAAACCTGTGCTCTCTCGTGTTAGCCACTTCAGCTCTGGGAAAAAGCCTCTGACTATCCACACAATCAATGCCTCTTATCTTATACACCTCTATCAGGTCACCTCTCATCCAAGGGAAAAAGGCCAAGTTCACTCAATCACTAGAGAAAGTTCTGGCCTTTTCAGCTGTGCAGGGTTGTGTTGTCATTTACAATAAAGCAAATTCATTCTGAGCGAACTCCAGGAATGATGGAATACTTAGCATAATTAAATGGGTACAAGCCTTTGATTGCTGACACCCACACACAGACACTTTTCACCTTGATACTGGACGAGCCATCGATGTGGTCAACCCCAGGAGAAACAGATTGTGATGGGTGAGAGTGGTCCAGCTCAGCCTGAGACAGCAGCCTGGACCTCCTGATCTCATGGCCATTTGTCCCAAAGGGAATGGCAAATCATCAGTTCTTCCTCCCTCAGGAAGTCTTGCAGCAGGACATGTGCTGGTGGGGCGTTGCCTTGAGATAAGTTGCTGGCACATCAGACTGTGCACGTTGTCACTACGCCTAACATTGAATCCAGCCCCAGATGAGAATGGCCAAGAACACTTTGATTAGAGTAGAATAGATCAGCTTTATTTGTCTCATGTTCTGTACATACAGGGAGATGTGTCATTTGTGTCAAAGACCAACCCAGTCCAAGGATGTGCAGGGGCAGCCTGCAAGTATCGTCTCGCTTCCTGTGCCAATGTAATATGCCCAGAACTCACTCAGCTTAAGCCAAAAGTCTTTGGCATGTGGGAGGAAACGACAGTATCCTAAGGCGACCCATGGGAAGAACGTATCCTTACAGACAGCGGTGGGGAATTGAGCTCTGATGATGATCACTGGCTCTGTAAAGCAATGTATCAAGCCTCCTTGGTCCTCAGCCTCCTGCCAGCATGTTTTGTACATGGAACTCCAACAACACAGGTGGCAAATCCAACACATGAAGGCAACTGATTTCACCTTATTTTACTCTTTGTAACTCCAGAGAGGAGAAGGGTGTAGGGATAGGAGAGGGTGAGAAATTTGAAGTCAGTGATGAGAATTTTTAAATCTGAGGGTTGTTTCAGAGGTGGTAGAATGGCACCTGGTGGTATTTGGTCAGCAGCAGAAGAGTTCACAATAATCTCAGTGACAGAGGCAGGGCCGCCAGGACAGGACTTGAGAATCTGGCAAAGTGCAATGTTCACACAGTGCTGAGAGCCAATAATATAGAGAGTGTGACCTCGAGATAGCCTGGGCCAAGGAATGCAAGCCAGACAGAGGAGGTGGGAAGAACAGAAATCCAACAGAACACAGGAAACTGTGACAGACGAGGACAGGATTTCCGTGTGTAGATTGGCTATGAACGATAGGTACAAACACAGTTCAGTGCATTGAACTAGCAGCTCATTGAAAAGCAGCAGCAGGCTCTCAGAGTCAAGTGTGTGCGTCAGGGCTGCAATCTGTTGCTTTCATTGGTCTATGTAAATCTCCTATATACAACATATTAGGAGTGAAGGGGCATGGCGCTAGAGCAGGGAACAGTGCTAAGGAAGCTCTCAATAGTCCGTTCGCAGAGGCACAAAGTAGTAAATGGAATAGGGGAAGGGTGAGGTGATGAGAGGGAGAAGGGTGAGGTGATGGGGAGGGGGAAGGGTGAGGGGATGAGAGGGATGTAGCCCCCCGGTAAGCCTCAGGCTCGCTTCCGTCTAGGGGGAGCAGCCTTCGGCCCCGCCAAACTGGGCAATCAGCTTGTGTAGATGCTGTGTGATATCCCCACCGCGCCAAATAACAGACAGTACACCATATGCGATTAAGTGATTACACTTTATAGATCCTACTGGAACTATGTACTTAATAGAGATACAATATAAAAGGAAAAGAAAAAGACGCCAAACTTATCAAAGTCCAACCACTTCGTGCACAACCGTTGGAGCTTAGTTAACGAAGTCTTCTTGCCACCGTTCGATCCCCTCCGACCTCCACGACCCGCCGCGTGGGCGTCGACCAGACGCTCCACACGAATCGGTCCTCGTCTCCTCTCCTCACCGAAACCCTGGGCCTCGGACCCCCCCCCCCCCCCACGGCTCGGGGTCCGTTCCGTCGTCCAATTTACAACATCGCGTCTTCTCCCTCTAACTTCCTCGCGCCATCTCCCTCCAAGCCTGCCCAACACTAGCTTACAGACCCACAAGAAAGAATAACATCTATCCCAATTGGTTAACAAACGAATACAATTCTCATTATCAGTAATTATAACCAAACAAGCTGCGAGAGAAAGCACTCTCTCACCAGTTAGCTTAACAAAGAAGCATTTTTACTGTTATCATAACAAAGAAGCCATTTTGATTAACATACGCAGTAACACAAAAGAAGAAACCCCTTACACTCTTCCCCACCAAATTTAGTCATGTCCTCATGACTGCTAAATAACTTGCCAACCCTTCCTGCAGACACAAAACCCAATCCAGGTACAAGTGACATTGCTCCTCAAACAGTAGACCTCACGCCCTGTTCCTCAGGCGCTACACAGGCCAACCTATCTGGGAGTCTCCTAACCCTCCGAGACCTCCGTACCCCCTCACCTAAACCCTTCAGGTTCAGACACAACTGGTGATACCTCGGGTCTGCTTGCCAACTCCTCTCTCAATCTCACTCATGCCCCCACTGCAACTCAGAGCCCCCTGTCCCGTGTCCAGGGCCCCGCTGTAACCCAGGCTGTCCACAGCTAGCGCTCCCCACTACACCTGACTCAGTGGGAGAAGGGCCAAAGGTCTCTTCCTCAATCAAGGGGAAGTTAGCAAAAGGCAGGATGTACCACACATCCAGCACATCGTCCTTCGAATTCGTAGTCTTCCTCATTTCTGCGATCGGTAGCTGCTGTTTGATTCTCTCCAAACGGAAGCACTTGGCCTGGACTGCTCCTACAGCCTCTTCGGCCTCCTGCAATCGAGACGTCAGCTTCTCCTCTGAGTCCACCCACTCTCGCCACAGTCTCAACAGTTCTGACTCACGCTTCATGTTCATCTCCATCTGGGACGCAGTTACTCCACCAGCTTCTTGCACCCTGACCTGAAAAGCAGCCGTTAAAGATTGGTCAGCCTCCAGTTTAGTGGTCACTGAACTTATCTCCAGCTTTTTCTTCCTAATGACCTCTTCCAGGTCAACTTTCAGGTTTTCCATTTCCTTAATTCTTTGTCGCCCGGGCTCCGACAATCGCCTCGCATCATAGTCCCCCAAGGCGAATCCAAACCGTAGACGATCATCCACATACGCCAAAACTCCAAACACCTCCACATCCCCCATGGTCTTCCCCATGCCCCGCAGAAAGGTTGCAAGGGCTCCGGATATGCCCTGTGGCATCTTTACGGACCGGAAGAACCCTTGGGGACCTATAACGGCCGTCTACTCCGTGTCGGCCTCACTCATCGGGATCTGGCAACATCCACTCCTCAGATCCAGCACCTTAAACCACTTCGCACCTCTCAGACAGGCCATCGCCTCTTCGGCCCTCAGGGCCGTATTCTGGTCGATGACAGTGCGCCTCTTCAGCGCAATATAATCCACACACACGCTGCATACGTCTTCCACGGCTTCAGGGGCCAGACGCCGTGACCTCTCTCACCGAGGTGTCTTCAGCGGTCAACTCCCCTCCCTCGTGGTATTTCGGAGCGTCCACTAAGAGGGTCTCACCCCTAGATACTTGCCCCAGGCCGTACCACCACCGGCTCTCGTTTGAATTCGGTACCGGCCCAGTGCTGCTACACACGTCCGCACAAGCAGCTCGAAACTCTGGCTGCACAGACAATGCCTCCAAACAGCTCTCACCTGCCTCTTCCTGTCAGGCCCCCAGGCGCCTCCTCACCAGCAGGGTGTTGGTCCCCTCCAGAATCGAAACTCTGCCCGTCTCAACAGTGTCCGGATACATCAGCATTAACGATTCACAAACCTCAGTCATCCCCACATTGGCCTCCAAGAACTCCAGTTTCACTGACCAATAACCATCGTCTGGATAATCACCGGCACTGGTACCCCAAATCTCCAGTGCCCTCAATGTCGTCAAGGGTAAATGCTTCAAATACCGGTTGTAAAACGAACTGTACAGCAACTTGACCTGCGCCCCGGTGTCGAGGATGGCTTTAGTGCGGCTTCCATCCATCCGTAACGACACCCGAGTGCGTGGTCCCTCTAAGTCTTCAGGAAGAGGGTCTGTTCCTTTCAGGAGTTCCTTGGTGCATTGCTGGGAACGTGCTCCCCCAGAGACCCCAAGCCGTTCCCCCACTAGGCCTCCTCTAAGTTTCCCGACACCTATCGGATCAGCGTCTGAGGGAGGAGCTGATCCCCTTGACAGATCCCCCTGGCACCGCAAACAATGTATCTGCCCCACTAGCCAAACAAGATACCCTGAAAACTTTCCACCAATCTCCTGTCACAGATATGGTAAGGCCCCCAGCCGAACCAAACGCATTCCCCCCCCCTTTCCAATAACTGGCAACTGTCACTTCGAGGTAATTGGACCAGACAGTTCTAACAATGTCACCAGCCCGCCTACTCAAACTTCCAACCCATCCCTGTCGCTTTCCCTCAGCCAAGCACTGCCACTCACCTAACAACTGAGAGGTCTGCTCCACCCATGCCTCTGCCCCTTTAGGGCTGGACATTATTCCAACAACCGGGCAGAGCCCACCATAGCTGGAACATACCGACCAGTCCTTCCTCACTCTCTTAACAGTATGGACAACCCAAGGTACCACCACCATTTCGTCAGTGCTAGTCTGAACTTGAACAACGACCTCTGGGCTACCAACAGCCACCCCACCCAACAGGCATGAAGTGATAACCACAAAGGCATACCAGCTCTCTGACACCGCAGTATGCATAATTTAAAGAGGGTGATCACACCAGCTTCCACAGAATCCAATCCCGGATGAGCCCCCACAATGTAGCCCCCCGGTAAGCCTCAGGCTCGCTCAGCTCGCTTCCGTCTAGGGGGAGCAGCCTTCGGCCCCATCAAACTGGGTAATCAGCTTGTGTAGACGCTGTGTGATGTCCCCACCGCGCCAAATAACAGACAGTACACCATATGCGATTAAATAATTACACTTTATAGATCCTACTGGAACTATGTACTTAAAAGAGATACAATATAAAAGGAAACGAAAAAGGCGCCAAACTTATCAAAGTCCAACCACTTCATGCACAACCATTGGAGCTCAGTTAACGAATTCTTCTTGCCACCGTTCGATCCCCTCCAACCTCCTCGACCCACCACCTGGGACCAACAACGGTGGTCGACCAGACGCTCCACACGAATCGGTCCTCGTCTCCTCTCCTCACCGAAACCCTGGGCCTCGGACACCCCCCCCCCCCCCCGGCTCGGAGTCCATTCCGTCACCCAATTTACAACATCGCGTCTTCTCCCTCTAACTCCCTCGCACCGTCTCCTCCAAAGCTCCGCGCAACTCTAGCTTACAGACCCACAAGAAAGAATAACATCTATCCCAATTGGTTAACAAACGAATACAATTCTCAATATCAGTAATTATAACCAAACAAGCTGCGAGAGAAAGCACTCTCTCACCAGTTAGCTTAACAAAGAAGCATTTTTACTGTTATCATAACAAAGAAGCCATTTTGATTAATATACGCATAAAAGAAGAAACTCCTTACAAGGAGAAGGGCGAGGTGATAGGGAGGGGGAAGGCTGAGGTGATGGAAAGAGGGAAGGGTGAAGGGTGATGGGGAGTGGAAGGGTGAGGTGAGGGGAAGGGTGAGGTGATGGGAAGGCTGTAGGGTGATGGGGTGGGGCAAGGATGAGGTGAGGGGGAAGGGTGAGGTGATGGGGAGGGGTCAGTGTGAGGGGAAGGGGAGCAGGAAGGATGAGGTGAGGGGAGGTAGAAGGGTGAGGTGAGGGGGAAGGGAGAAGGGTGGGGGAGGGGGAGGTGAGGGGAAGGGTGAAGGGTGATGGGGAGGGGAAGGGTGAGCTGAGGGGGAGGGGGAGGGTGAGGGGGAAGGGTGAGGTGAGGGTGAGGGGGAAGGGTGAAGGGTGATGGGGAGGGGAAGGGTGAGGTGAGAGTGAGGGGGAAGGGTGATGGGGAGGGGTAAGGATGAGGTGAGGGTGAGGGGAAGGGTGAGGTGATGGGGAGAGGTCAGGGTGAGGGGAAGGGGAGCAGGAAGGATGAGGTGAGGGAAGGGTGAGGTGAGGGTGAGGTGATGGGGAGATGAGGGGGAAGGGTGAGGTGAGGGGGAGGGAGAACAATGAGGTGAGGGAGGGGGAGGAGAAAGGATGAGGTGAGGGGAGGAGGATAGAAGACATGATGCATGTGGGAATGACAAAGGCAGGGAGATAAACCACTTTAATACGAACAGAGAGGTTTCGAGAGAAGATGGCAGTCCTTGATGGAAGTTGCACAAAAGGAGTGTGGTTAAGAAGGTAGATGGGATTCTAGCATTTATTGTCAAGGGACAGACTATTACAGCAGTGAGTGCAGACTGGAACTGTACAAAGCAACACTTAGGCCACAGCTAGAGCACAACGTCCAGCACTGGTCAGTACACTACAGGAAGGATGTGGTAGCAACAGAGAGAAGTTCAGTCAGGCAGCAGAGAGGACATAACCCAGCTGGACGGTTATAGTTGTGCTGAGAGGCTGTCTAAATTAGGTTTGTTTTCTTTTGAAAAGTGGGACTGAGGAGAGTTTAAACCAAAGAGGTTAAAATGCTGAAAGGTTAGACTGTGTGAGCAGGGAGATGGTACTTGACCTAGCAGGGAGGAAAATCAACCTGGCAGAGATTGAAGATATCTGGGAGAAAGACTGGGGGAGTAAAAAGGAATTGTATAGGTGGAGGGCCTGGAGTGAGGGAGTTGGAGCAGGAGTGTGTGGAGTGAGGGGTAGGGCAGGAGGATCTGGAGTGAGGGAGCCAGGTCAGGAGTTAGGAACAAACTGGATGAGAACGTTTGGACAGGAGTTGCAGGAGTGAGGAAGGTGGGACAGGAGGAACTGGAGTAGGAGGGGCTGGAGTGAAGGAGTTTGGGTAGGAGATTCTGGAGTGAAAGGGGTAGGGCAGGAGGGTCTAGAGTGATGGAATTGGGGAAGGAGGGGCTGGAATGAGATAGAGAGATAGGTAAGGAGGTGCTGGAGTGAGGGAGTTGGGGCAGGAGTCGGCTGTGCAGGGGAAACTTTGCCATATTTGGAAGCTTGTAAGTTGAACAGGTGGAACAGCAGTCACCTGCAAAGTGATAGACCCAGAGCAGGCACAATGGGCCAAAAGGATACTGGGTTAGGGGGTGGCAGATGCAGGATGGAAAGCTCCTGGCCTTGGTTGGAATGCTTCTCATCTCCTCTCCCAGCACAAGGACTTCAACCCCAACTAAGCCAGGGCCAATTTGGCACAGAGTGGCAGCTTGAATCTGCCACCTTCTCCAGTCCCAACAAAAATCATCATTTCAGATTGTCTCTCTGGCTGAGTTTGCAGCTTTTCCAAATCCTGTCCAGTTAGAATTCTCTCCACAGTACATCTGTATAAATTTGCGAGAGTCTTTGGTAACATGGCAAGTCTCCTTAAACTCCAAATGAAATATAGCCACTGTCTGTATAGCCACACTCTTTGTAATTGCATCAATATGTTGGGCCCAGGATCAATCTTCAGAGATGTTAACACCCAGGGACTTGAAGCTGCTCACCCTTTCCACTGCAGATCCCTCAATGGTGACTGGTGTGTGTTCCCTTGGCTGGGACAGCCTACTGATGGCTCTACTGACATATCCTAAACTCTTCAAGCTATTCCATGAATTTTAATATTTTGCTCTTCATAAGATGACCCTTAATTTTTCAGTCTTCCAATTTCACTGATTTAAGAGTTCATCTCCTTCTGCGACACCATATCCCCTGATCTTCAATAATGTTCCTCTGCAGAGAGTAAGACCCTTTATTGCATAAGGCTTTAATGCTCAGCAGTCTTTTGAAAGGTCATTGGGTGGACAGACACCCAGAGGAAATGGGAGCGTGCAGTGTGGCAGACTGACATCTATTTCTCTCTACTCTGCTTTGAGGCATTCAGTATCAGAGTCTGGAATTTTTGCTGCCACTTTGGTTAGGTCACCCTGGAGTGTGCAGTTCTGGTCACCTGGTTCCAGGAAGGATGTAGAGTCTTTGTTGAGAGTACAGAAAATGTTCTCTAGGATGCTGCCAGGATTAGAGAGTATAGGCTTTAAGGAGAGGATGGATAATCCTTGGTTATTTTCTCCAGAGTGTTTGAGGCTGAGAGGAGACCTGAGAGAGATTTATAAAGTTATGAGAGGCATAAATAAAATGGGCAGTCAGAATCTTTTCCAAGGATAGAAATACTGGAATACATTTGTTTAAGATGAGAGGGGGAAAGTTTAAAGGAGATGTGCGAGTATTTTTCCACAGAGAGTGGTGGATGCCTGGAATGGGATGCCAGAGCTGGAGCTGCGATGGTGTGGTGAACCATGGAGACGGTGTGGTGAAGAATGGAGGGTGTGGTGAAGGGATGGAGATGGTGTGATGGAGGATGGAGACAGTGTGGTGAATGATGGAGACGGTGTGGTGAAGAATGGAGGGTGTGGTGAAGAATGGAGGGTTTGGTGAAGAATGGAGGGTGTGGTGAATGATGGAGACGGTGTGGTGAACAATGGAGGTGGTGTGATGAGGATGGAGACGGAGTGGTGAAGGGATAGAGACGGTGTGATGGAGGATGGAGACAGTGTGATGGAGGATGGAGACGGTGTGATGGAGGATGGAGACGGTGTGATGGAGGATGGAGACAGTGTGGTGCAAGATGGAGATGGTGTGATGAATAATGGAGACGGTGTGATGAACGATGGAGATGGTGTGGTGAATAATGGAGATGGTGTGGTGAAGGATGGAAATGGTGGGGTGTATTCACCCTCCCATCCTCTCTGTCAAGATTGTTTTTCAGGAAAGGGAAGCTGTTAGACCATAGGACCATGAGACATAGGAGCAGAAATTGGCTTTTGGGTCCATTGAGTCTGCTCCACCTCTATCATGACTGATTTATTAACCCTCTCAATCCCATTCTGCTGCCTTCTCCCCATAACCTTTCATTCCATGACTAATCAAGAGTTTATCAAAATCCACTTCTAAAATATACGCAATGACTTGGCCCCCACAGCATTTATTGGCAAAGATTTCCACAGATTTACCACCCTTCGGCTAAAGAAATTCCTCCTCATCTCTGATATAAGTGGACGTCACTCCATGCTGAGGATGTGCCTTCTGGTCCTCAACCCTCTCACCATAGGAAACATTCTCTCCACGTCCACTCTGTCAAGGCCTTTCAACGCTCGATAAGTTTCAATGAGATTCCCCTCCCTCCCCATTCTTCCAATCTCCTGTGTACAGGCCCAGAGCCATCAAACACTCCTCATATATTAACCCTTTCATTCCCAGATTTATTCTCCTGAACCTCTTATGGACCCTCTCCAATGCCAGGACATCTTTTCTTAGAAGCAGGTTCGATATTGTCATTTAAAAAAAAATGGATAGGTATATGGACAGGAATATATAGGTATGTGTGTGTGTGTGTGTGTATATATATATATATATTTATATATAGGTATATGGAGGGTTATGGGCTGAGTGCAGGTTGGTGGGACTAGGTGAGAGTAAACGTTTGGCATGGACTAGAAGGACCGAGATGGCCTGTTTCCGTGCTGTAATTGTTACATGGTTATAATGTGCCAAAAACAGCTTACAACACACCAAGTGTGGTCCGGCCAATTCCTTAAAAAGCCTCAACATTATATCCTTACTCTTATACTCTATCCCTCTCAAAATGAATACTAACATTGCATTTGCCTTCCTTACCACTGACTCAACCTGCAGTTTAGCCTTTAGGGAATCCTACACAAGGATTTCCAAATCCCCTTGCATTCCTGATTTTTGATTTTTCACCCCATTATGCCTTTATTCCTTCTCTCAAAGTGCATGACCATACACTTCCCTACACAATATTCCATCTGCCACTACTTTGCCCTTTACCCCCAATCTGTCCAAGTCCTGCTCCAGACTCCCTGTTTCCTCAACACTACCTATGCCTCCACCTATCTTTATTGATGGCCACAAAGCCCTGAATTCCATCATCCAAATCATTGACATGTAACATGAAAAGAAGCGGTCCCAGTACCAACTCCTATGGAACACCACAAGTCACTGCCAGCCAACCAGATGAGGCTCCCATTATTCCCATTCTTCCATCAGATTTGTCAGGCAAGATTTCCCTTTAAGGAATCCATGTTGACTGTTGACTAGTTTATCATGTGCCTCCAAGTACCCCTATAACCTCATAGTTAATAATGGACTCCAACATCTTTCCAACCACTGATGTCAAACTAACTGGCCTTATAATTTCCTTTCTTCTGCCACCCTCCTTTCTTAAAGAATGGAGTGATATTTGCAATTTTCCATTCCTCCCAGAACAACAACACTCAAATAATGGTCTCAAATAGAGCCTTCGCCATGGTACAGAAACCAAACTGCTGTGGACTGGAAGCCTCTACATGGGTAGTCAAACTGCCCAATGCAACACTGGCACCAGCCTGCCCATCATCAAGCACACATATACTGAAAGGTGCTGGAAAAGGGCCAGTAACATCATGAAAGATCCCACCCACCCTGCTCATGGACTGTTTGCCCCACTCCCATCAGGGAGGGGGCTACATAGCATCCACACCAGGACCATCAGTCACAAAAATAGTTACTTTCTCCAAGCAGTAAAACTGATCAACTCCTACACCTATCAATCCACTTCTCCACACCCCCAACCATTACGACTTAATCATTTCCAGTCCGTCACCTTATGTACAGACACTCCCGTGCCTAGCGTCACTTTATGGACAGGCAATCAATCTATGTATATAAACTATCTTATGTATTTATATTTATTGTGTTTTATTATTATTTTTAGTACTGTGTTCTTTACCTCCTTTGCATTTGTGTTCAGGGAATGACGTTAAACAGTCTTGAATCTTGAACAAACTGAAATCATGAATATGAGACATCATTACTCCAGTAGTGAAATCTAACACTGTTGTGTCAGAATCAGAATCAGGTTTACTATCACCAAAATCTGTTAACTTAGCAGCAGCAGTTTAATGCAATTCAATATCCTTAATAATGAATTTCTGAGACATCGCTCCCTAACGATGTCCTGGGTACTTTGTAGGCTAGTACCCAAGGTGGAGCTGACTAAATTTACAACCCTCTACATCTTCTTTTGGTCCTGTGCAGCAGCCCCCCCCCCCCCCATACCAGACAGTGATGTAACCTATATTTAATATATTAGTAATATTTGAGAAATATTTTAAGTATATTGTTTGATAAAGTATTCTTTGTTTAAATAATTCATATTACAGGTTATATATGCTATAAAAATACGTGAAAGGTATATGTCATCACACCACTGTTTCATATGTGCGCGCCTCACTAAAAGTAAAATGGAACTTTTAACAGTCTCACAGTTTCCCCATCTTTTTCTTTCAACTAGTTTTATGTTTTGAAGTTACGAAACATAACAAACGTACCATTTGACTTCCTTGCTGCCTTTCCATATTGGCTTTCAGTAAGCCATTGACAAGGACACCTCATTCTCTTTAAACATCAATACCACTGCTCTCAGCATCTACAAAATACTTTACTCTCAGTTGTTTAATGCACCAAAGTGAACAGCTTCCCACGTTTCCACCTTGAATAACATACGCCATATCCTTGTCAATAATTCAGCTTGTCAATATCTCCTTAGAGGTACATCACAGCACCCCCCCCCCCACCATCATTATACCCCCGGTTGGTCATTTAGGTTGTGAATTACTCGATGCCCACTCAAAATCAGAACCAGAATCAGGGTTAATATGTCGTGAAATTTGTTGTTTAGCGGCAATGGTACATTTGCATTATGTAATAAAAAATATGCTGTAAATTACAAAAGGAAATATACATATAAATAAAAATAAGTAGTGAAAAAAGATAGCAAAAAAGAAAACAAATAGTGAGTAGTGTTGAAAGGTTCCTTGTCCATTGAGAAATCTGATGGGAGAGGGGAAGAAACTGTTCTTGAAACACTGAGTGTCTGTCTTTTGGCTCGTGTACCTCCTCCCTGTTGGTAGCAATGAGAAGAGGGCATGCTCTAGGTGATGAGGGCCTTTAATGATAAGTACCACCTTCTTAAGGCATTGCCTTCCGAAGATCTCCTCTGTGCTGGGGAGGTAGTGCCCATGATGAAGTTGGCTGAGTTTACAACTTTCTGCAGCTTTTTCTGATCCTGTCCACTGGCCCCTCCATTCCCTCAATGTTGGGCTCTATATGCTAATAAGTGATTAAAAATTAGAACATAAGGAATAGGAGTATGGCAGACAATTCAATGCAGGTGTGAGGGTGTAATACTTAATACATTAGCACATCCCCAACTCCTTTCTTCTTCTTAAGGTCATCACCCCTACTGGGGCATAAGCTGCCGACAATAGCTCACCAGAGTCCTCTGTTCTGGGCCAGTCTTTCAAGATGCAGCCCATCGAAGATTCTTCACTCAAGGATAAGCTCTTTGAAGCTTCTCTAACTTCTCTAATTTTTACAAGATGGGATTACTAGTCTCATGCCCACTCCTCCTCCTTTCACAGTGGGCTTGGGACTGTCCATGTTGAAGTTCCCATTCTCTTAGTGTCCAGTAATATTTGGATCTCAGCCTTGACATGGCCCAGGACCAAGCCCTTTCTGCTCTCTGCACAAGCTCTCTGTTCAAGGCTAAGATTCGTGGATCTGAATGTTTGCATCCTTCTGAGTGAAGAAAGTTCTGTTGACTTTAGTCTCAAATATTTGCCACCATACCCTGGAATATGACTGATTCTGCGCTGTTCAGCCAGGGGAAACTCTCAGCATTCCCATGTCCTGGTGTGCGTGCTGAGGTTTGATCACATATCTTTCAATCCTCAGCCCAAGCTTAGGAATCATCCAGCCACCCAGGACTGATTAGAGGCAGGCAGCCTGGCAAATGGTGTCTCTTGAGTTGTATGAAGATGTGACTAAGAGGATTGACCATGACAGGTGGACAGATAGTGGTGGGATGAAAAGAGTTAGACAAATGTAGTCGAGGTTGTTTTTCTGACTGGAGGACTGAGATTACTGCTGTACCATGGGATCGGTGCTGGATCTCATGTTGCTTGTCATTGATGTTAGCGACTGTGTGGTTAGTAAGTTTACAGATGACAGCAAGTTGGTGGTGTGATAGACTGTGATGAATGCGCCTTCTTCAATGAAGAAGGGTCTGTACTGTGCTGTTCTATGTTCTACATTCTATGCTCTATGTTCAATGCGCTATGTTCTCTGTTCTAAGTGCTATGTTCTATGTTCAAAGTGCTGTGTGCGATGTTCTATGTAGTATGTTCTGTGTCCTATGTGCTATGTTCTATGTTAACATAGAAACATAGAAAACTTACAGCACAATACAGGCCCTTTGGCCCACAAAGCTGTGCTGAACATGTCCTTACCTTAGAAATTACCTCAGGTTACCCATAGCCCTCTATTTTCCATGTACCTATCAAGGAGTTTACAAGATCCTATCGTATCTGCCTCCACCACCATCGCTGGCAGCCCATTACACGCATTCACCACTCTCTACGTAAAAAACTTACCCCTGACATCTCCTCTGCACCTACTTCCAAGCACCTTAAAACTGTGCCTTCTCGTGCTTGCCATTTCAGCCCTGGGAAAAAGCCTCTGACTATCCACACAATCAATGCCTCTCAATGCCTCACACCTGTTCTCATAAGGCATGCTCCCCAATCCAGGAAACATCCTTGTAGATCTCCTCTGCACCCTTTCTATGGTTTCCACATCCTTCTTCTAGTGAGGTTCTACGTTCTACGTTCTATGAGCTATGTTCTGTGTTTTACATTCTATGTTCTATGTTCTCTGTGCTATGTTTTATGTACTATGTTCTAAGTTTGGTGTGTGATGTTTTATGTATTATGATCTATGTGCTATGCTCTATTAAGTTTGCCTAAGGTTATAACAGGATCTGGATCAATGAAAGTGAGCAAAAGAACGTCAAATGGGACAAAGTACAAAGTGATTCACTTTGGCCAGTTATTTCAGGGGCAGATTGTACCCAGTCCATTCAAGTTCAAGCTCAATTTTATTGTCATCTGACTGTACATATATACAACCAAATGAAACAACATTCCTCTGGACCACAGTGAACCCACAATACATATATCACGCACAGCTTATATAACTACAATTACGATAAATAAGTTAATAAAATACAATTCAAAATGCCTATTGTGCACAGCACAGATAAACAATAAACAGCTCACTGTCTTAGTGATGAGACCTCGGTGGTGACAGTGTATTCATTAGACTCACAGCCTGATGGAAGAAACTGCTACCCAGTCTGACAATCTGTGTCCTGATGCTCCTGTACGTCCTTTCTGACAGTACTGGGTCAAAGATCATGGGATGGGTGGTAGGGATCCCCAACAATGCTTTGTGCCTTTCGTCTGCAACTCTCCCGGTAAATGTCACAAATGGAGGGAGAGGGGTGAAGACCTCAATGATCCTCTTGGTAGTTTTTACTGTCCTCTGTCTCAGTTTTACTGTCCATCTTAGAGGCCGAGGTTAGACTGCCTTTAAAGAGAGTGAACCTTTGCAAAGCAGAAGGTCCCGATGGAGTACCTGGTAAGACTCTGAAAACCTGTGCCAACCAACTAGCGGGAGTCTTCAAGGACATTTTCAACCTCTCACTGCTACGGGTGGATGTTCCCACTTGCTTGAAAAAGGCAACAATTACACCTGTACCTAAGAAGAATAATGTGGGCTGCCCGGTAGTATCCACATCGACAGTGATGAAATGCTTTGAGAGGTTGGTCATGACTAGACTGAACTCCTGCCTCAGCAAGGACCTGGACCCATTGCATTTTGCCTATCACCACAATAGGTCAACAGCAGATGCAATCTCAATGGCTCTCCACACAGCTTTAGACCACCTGGACAACAAAAACACCTACATCAGGATGCCTTTCATCGACTATAGCTCAGCATTTAATATCATCAATCCCACAATCCTGATTGAGAAGTTGTAGAACCTGGGCCTCTGTACCTCCCTCTGCAATTGGATCCTCGACTTCCTAACCAGAAGACCACAATCTGTGCGGATTGTTGATAACATATCCTCCTCACTGACAATCAACACAGGCACACCTCAGGGGTGTGTGCTTAGCCCACTGCTCTACTCTCTATATACACAGGACTGTGTGGCTAGGCATAGCTCCAACACAATCTATAAATTTGCTGATAATACAACCATTAGATGTATATTATATTTTTTACTGAGTTAAGTATTGTATGTAATTAGTTTTGCTACAACAAGTGTATGGGACATTGGAAAAAAGTTGAATTTCCCCATGGGGATGAATAAAGTATCTATCTATCTATCTATCTATCTATCATTGTTGGTAGAATCTCAGGTGGTGACGAGAAGGCGTACAGGAGTGAGATATGCCAACTAGTGGAGTGGTGTCGCAGCAACAACCAGACACTCAACGTCAGTAAGACGAAAATAGCTGATCGTGGACTTCTGGAAGGGTAAGATGAAGGAACACATACCAATCCTCATCGAGGGACCAGAAGTGAAGAGAGTGAGCAGTTTCAAGTTCCTGGGTGTCAAGATCTCTGAGGATCTAACCTGGTCCTAACATATCAATGTAGTTATAACGAAAGCAAGACAGCAGCTATACTTCATTAGGAGCTTGAAGAGATTTGGCATGTCAACAAATACACTCAAAAACCTCTATAGTTGTACCATGGAGAGCATCTGACAGACTGCATCACTGTCTGGTATGGTGGGGCTACTGCACAGGATGGAAAGAGGCTGCAGAGGGTTGTAAATCTAGTCAGCTCCATCTTGAGCACTAGTCTACAAAGTACCCAGGACATCTCCAGGGAGCGGTGACTCAGAAAGGCAGCGTCCATTATTAAGGACCTCCAGCACCCAGGGCATGCCCTTTTCTCACTGTTACCATCAGGTAGGAGGTACAGAAGCCTGAAGGCACACACTCAGTGATTCAGGAACAGCTTCTTCCCCTCTGCCATATGATTCCTAAATGGACATTGAATCCTTGGACACTACCTCACTTTTTTTAATATACAGTTTTTCTGTTTTTTTGCACATTTAAAAAAAAATCTATTCAGTATACATATACTGTAATTGATTCACTTGTTTATTTATTATCATTATTTTTTAAATTTTTATTTATTATTATTTTTTCTCTCTGCTAGATTATGTATTGCATTGAACTGCTGCTGCTAAGTTAACAAATTTCACGTCACATGCCGGTGATAATAAACCTGATTCTGATTCGGATTCTGTATGTGGCTGAGACCCGGAATGTTAGCCATAGACATAGGAGCAGAATTAGGCTGTTAAGCCCATCAAGTCTGCTGCGCTGTTTGATCGTGGCTAATGCAGTTCCCTCTCAACCCCATCCGCCTGCCTTCTCCCCATACCTTTCACATCCTGACTAATCAGAAACTTAACAACCTTCACTTTAACTCTACTCAATGACCTGGCCTCTACAGATTTGTTGTGTGCTGTAGGACGGAGATAGCTAAGGACTCAAATGCATAATTCCCTGTAAGTGGTGACACAGATAGACAGAGTTGCGATGGAGGTATGTGGCATGCTTGCCTTTACTGGGTGGGACTTTGACTAGAAGAGTTGAGACGTTACGTTCTGGGTGTAGACGACACAGCACTGGCATGGTGTGAAGTTCTGCTTACCCTACCATAGCGATTGAGCTGGATGCTGAGGTTTAAACCTCGGGAGGGGTGTAGGTAGAAGCCCTCCATTGTTTGGGATCGACCACGGATGCTGCATCTCAGCTGTCTATGTGATAGATAAGCCAGGACGGTATGATAAGGAAAGCAAGCTGTTGCCCCTGCAGCAGGCTCCCCCTCTCCACACAGCCAAAGGAACAGTGGAGACCAATATAGTTTGTTACCGGCAGTGTCACAGAGTTGCCCATCATAGGGATTCTAGCACCAAGTTTTTTCCTTGGGGTTTACTCCCAAAGTTTTCCCCACGAGTGAGTCTAGCTACAAGGCAGCAAAGGTTTGTGATCAGAGCTTTCCTTCTCCTAAACGAGCTGCCAACCCACCCTTACCCCTTCTGTCAGCAGAAACAGTTCTGCCTGGCTTAGTAGCTAAGCTGCACATAGAGGCCAGGAGCTGGACTTGGTTGGCAGAGGCTATTTGAGGCTCATGCCATTGGAAGTGTTTATTAGATAGTGGGAGCTTATCTGCACTACCCCTCCCATCCCCGGTTATAACAACCTTAAGGAAGTAGGGTGCAGTAACAGTTTTTTTCCCAGGGTAGGAGAGTCTACAACTAGATGGTAAAGGTTTAAAGTGATGGGGAAAGATTGAAAGGGACCTCGAGCAGTACATTTTCCACACAGAGTCTGGTGAGCATAAGGAATGAGTCACCAGAGGCAGGTACAATTGCAATTGGACAGGTACGTGTATAGGAAAGGCTCAGAGAAATATAGGCCAAGTACAGGGAAAAGGGACTAGCTCAGGAAGAGAGCATTCAGCGTGGATGAGTTTGGCCAAAGGGCCTGTGTAGCTGTGCTGTGTAACCCTATGTATTCATGTGTCCTGTAACCACATTGCAGGCAGGCGTGGAGGGAGCATACACCAGGAGTGAAGAGATGATGAAATCTCACTCAGAAAGCTTTGTTGTGTTCCTTAAAGGGGAAGTGTGAGCTCAGTTTCCCTCACCGCTCTCCTCCACACCCCCTCTACCTCCCCACCTCTGTGAGATAGTGCTGGCTTCTGCAGAAGTGTGCCGCTGTTTTTAAAGATCTGCTATGCATTCAGCAGCCCCTGACCTTCCCCATTGTCCAGTTATTTAGTTAGTAATATTTGCCTTCTCCCTCTCTCTGCTCTTCATCCTCAGATTTCATTAGCAGTGAAAGACCTTGCTTCTGTGCTGACCCTACATGTACACACCTAACCTGGTCCTCCCACCCGGTTAGTGTGCAACCAAATAACAGCACGGCAGAAACCACACTCTGGCCAAATTTGTCAGATTCCCATTGTCGTCAGTTAAAACTAGCTCACTTCATTAGTCCATGCCTGGCCTTAGGTGGATGTTGTGCAAAGTGCCATGGCACTCTGTTGGAAGAAGAGCTGTTAGGACAGGAGCAGTGAAAAGCTTGCTCCTGGGCAGAACTCTTCTATGCTCCAAGCTGCAGTGGCAAATTCATCAGATTGTCTGGGGCTGCACGTTCCAATTTATTGCAGCTTGCTGTGTAAAATTTCAAAGTTCAAAGTAAATTTGTTATCCAAGTACATATATGTCACTATATACAATTTATTTTCATGAGGCTTTCACAATAAATACAAAGAAACACAATACAATCAATGGAAGACCTCACCCAACAAGATGGACAAACAACCAATGTACAAAATACAATAAACTGTACAAATACAAAAAAGGAACCAAAGCAAAATAATAATAATAATAATAAATAAATAACCAAGAAATATTGAGAACATGAGACAAAGTGTCCATGAAAGTGAGCCTATAGTTTGTGGGAACAGTTCAATGTTGGGGGCGAGTGAAGTTATCCTTCTTGGTTCAAGAGCCTGATGGTTGAGGGGTTATAACTGTTCCTGAAGCTGGTAGGGTGGGTTCTTAGGCTCCTGCACCTCCTTCCTGATAGCAGCAGCGAGAAGAGAACATGAACTGTCATCTTTCCTGCAGTGACCACCCCAAGAAAATGAACCATAAAACACTTTGGGTCATAAAACATGTTCAGCACGCTAAAACAAGAGATTCTGTAGATGCTGAAAATCCTGAATAACACACACAAAATGCAGGAGGAATTCAGCAGGTCAGACAACATTTCGGGCCGAGATCTTTTAACAGGACTGGAAAGGAAGAGGGCAGAATCCAGAATAAGGAGGTTGAGCAAGGGGGAAGCAGGACAAGCTGGCAGGGTATAGATGCAAACTTTTCTGAGTCACAACTAACTTGACCATACAACCATTCACTATGGAAAATGATGAGTACTGAACAAAATGCCTCCCCCCACCTCGTTCTGGCTTCTGCCCCCTTCCTTCCCGATCCTGATGAAGAGACTCAGCCTGAAACTCTGGGCAATACAGAGATGTGCCACAGTAGTGTGGCGGTTAGTGAAATGCTTTTACAGTTCAGCACATTGATGTTCCATGTTCAATTCCAGCGTCCTCTATAAGCTGGTGTGTATGTTCCTTCCCATAAGTACATGGGTTTCCTCCGGGTGCTCGGGTTTCCTCCGGGTGCTCAGGTTTCCTCTCACAGTCCAAAGATGTACTGGTCTGTAGGTTAACTGGTCATTGTAAATTGTCCCGTGATTAGGCTAATAGGTGGGTTGCTGGGTGGCATGGGCAGTTTGATCGGCAGAAGGGCCGGTATCTCTAAATAAATAACTAAACAAACAGGACAAACAAGCAAATAAATAGACAGACATCACCTCGGCTACGTTGAGCATGGTGCACATTGTGAGACCCCACACTGCACAAAGTCTGTGCTAACACTAGAGAAGGGTGCTATGTGTCTTTGGAGATTGTGTAAAACTGCTTTGTAATCACCAGGTTTATGGGAATGAATACACAAAATGCTGAAGGAACTCATCAGGCCAGGCAGCAACTATGAAAAAAAGTACAGTTGAGGTCTCGGCCCAGAACGTCGATTGTACTCTTTTGCATAGACGCTGCCTGACCTGCTGAGTTCCACCTTGTGTGTTGCTCTGATTTCCAGCAGCTGCAAACTTTCTCTTGTTACGGGAATGAACATTGACCTCATTCTGAGAGGATTTGATAGAATGGGCATGAGCAAGCAGTTTCTCGGGCTGTAAGGTTTAAAACCAGTGGTCACAGTCACAGGGTCAGCCAGTAGAAAATGAGGGAGGCATTATTTTACATGAGTTTTGACGAAGGGTCTCGGCCTGAAACGTTGACTGTTCCTTTCCACAGATGCTGCCCAACCTGCTGAGTTCCTCCAGCGTGTTGTGCGTGTTGTTTACATAGTGGGTTCTCTCAATCTCTCTCACACACACACACACACACACACACACACACACACACACACACACACACACACACACACACACACACACACACACACACACACACACACACACACACACACACACACACACACACACACACACACACACACACACACACACACACACACACACACACACGTCTTGGATGTTCTGTCATTGAATTGATTTTGTGCCAAGACTATAGATTCTTGAGTATGGAGGGAGTCAGGTCTATGGGAGCACAAGAGACTCTGTAGATGCTGGAAATCCAGAACAACACACAAAATGCTGGAGGAACTCAGCAGGTCAGGTAGCTTCTATGAAGAGGAATAAACAGTTGATCTTTCAGACCAAAACCCTTCATCAGAACTGGAAGGTGGAAGACACCAGAAAAGGCTTCTATGGGTAACCAGGCAGAGATGAGGCACAGGATCAGGCCATAATCTCCAGGGCCAAATGGAATGCTCCTGTTCATATGTTACAAGGTGTCAAATTTTAGTGAAGAAAGATCAATGAGGCTGGGGTTGCTTCCTCTGTAGCAGTAGAGAGTGAGAAAAGATTTGATAAGATGACTCTGTGTCCTAAGATCCTGAGAACAAGTTCCAGGCCTCATGCATGTAGGTCCTCGAGGAGAAAGGTCAGAAGGAAGTTGAGTTTGGTGTTGACTTGATGTGACATAAGCCTATCAACCAAAAACTTGGAATAAGATTAGGCAGGAGGGGAATCAGAAACACAAGGGATTCTGCAGATGCTGGAGATCCATAGCAACACGCACCAAAATGCTGGAAGGACTCAACAGATTGGGAGCATCTATAGAAATGAATAAACAATTGGCATTTCATTATTCCTCTCCATAGATGCTATCTGACCTTCTGAGTCCCTCCAACATTTTGAGTGTGTTGCTCTAGGCAGGACAGGACATGTTTTTGAACTACAATTGCCATCAGTTCTTTGATTGTGGGCAGGGTGACCTTCTGAACATCATACCCTGAAGATTTATTCTTTTAATCTCATGTTTCACATGTTTATGAATCACTGTGTCACTCACTA
The DNA here is from genome assembly GCF_048418815.1 of Hemitrygon akajei. Lineage (NCBI taxonomy): Eukaryota > Metazoa > Chordata > Chondrichthyes > Myliobatiformes > Dasyatidae > Hemitrygon > Hemitrygon akajei. The sequence goes on along the minus strand of NC_133139.1, from coordinate 1,988,921 downwards.
TCATTCTCCTGGGACCCAAGTTCTTCTTCGCAGGTTCTGCTTTAGTGATCAGCTGCTTTGCGGAGCCCTCATGGGGTCTATTTATGGTTCCCAGCGCTGGTTCTTGGAAATGAATAGCTTTTCTTGTGAGGCTCCCAGCTAGCAAACCCACTGCTGCTCTGAACATGACTGCAGCATTCCCCTAGGAGGAGGGTAACAGTCATTCCTCTCTAGGGCTCCTTAACTGTCCAAATTATCCGCTTGTTCCTGCACCCCAACACATCTAAAGCCAGGCTTCTTGCTTTGTGATAGTCGCAGAGTTACACAGGCCCTTCAGCCCATCTAAAGCCAGGCTTCTTGCTTTGTGATAGTCACAGAGTCACACAGGCCTTTGGCCCAACTCTATTGCCCAGTGAGCTAATCTAGCTGTGTCTGGTCCACCACCCTCTGAACTTCTCCTATCCACGGAAAAATCTAGATGGCTCTTTAATATTGCTAATGCCTCAAAGACTATTTCTGGCAGCCCTCTTCACATTGCTACCATCGGGGAGGAGGTACAGGAGCCTGAAGACACATACTCAACAATTCAGGAACAGCTTCTTCCCCTCTGCCATCTGATTTCTGAACAGACAATGAATCTATGAACACTACCTCACTACTTTTGCTCTCTTTTTGCACAACTTATATATGTGTGTGTATGTGCTGTGTGAGTGTGTGTATGCGTGTGTCTGTCTGTATGTATGTGTCTGTGTGTGCGTATATGCATGTGTGTATATGTGTATGTGTGTATGTATATGTGTATTTGTGTATGTATGGGTGTATATATATATGTACACACACATATATATTATATATATATATATACACACATACACACACACACATTATCATTATTTATAATATATTTCATGGATTGCCCTGTACTTCTGCTGAAAATAGTAAATTTCATGATATACTGTACTGTGCTAAAGTCTTAGGCACGTACAGATTATATAGCAAGGGTGCCTAAGACTTTTGCACAGTGCTGCATTTGTTAACATGGATAGGAGAACGAGTTTGTAAATCTGGTGGGAGCATAGGGTGTTGGGAATGGCGAGGGTGGAGCACCGTGGAGGGTATGGGTCAGGGGGCAGAGAAGGAGTGCCAGGGCAGGGTGGGGTTGGCGCAGGTGCAGACACATCCAGCCCTGAGACACTGGAGAAAGCCATTTGATTCCAAGCAATTGGTTTATTGATCATTACAGAATGTCTCTCTGGTGCTTACTGCTCCCTCCCCTCTCCTTTCGCCTTTCCCAACCATGTTTCCCCTCTCCCTGCCCCCTTCCCAATCTCAGTCCACAATAGAGATCCATATGATGATAACCCTGATCACAATTAGGGTTATCATCACTCAACCATCAGGCTCTTGAACAAAATGGAATAACTACACACATTCTACTTCTGGTGTTCCCACAACCAAAGGTCTCTCTTTAAGGACTCTTTATCTTGTTATTTCATGCTTGTTATTTATTGCTAATTATTTATATTTGCATTTGCCGAGTTTGTTGTTCATTGCCCACAAGAAAAAAGAATCTTGGGGTTGTATGTGGTGATGTGTGTACTCTGAAAATAAATTTTACTTTGAACTTTTGAAATTAGTTCTTTTTGTGTCATCAATAAAGTGCAATACAAAATATTACAGCAATAATGTGCTGAAGTCTTAGGCATCCTAACTATATATAAACTTTTATATCAGTGACTATAACCCAGAATCTGATTCTCAGCTCTTTCCAAATACACGCTACCCTTTGTGTGACAAAGCTACCACCCCTGATGTTCCCTTTAAATTCTCTCCTCTATCATCTTAAACCTCTGCCCTGTTGTTTTTAGCCCTCTCTCTCTGGGACAATGTCTCTGTGATTTCACCCTGCCTATGCCCTTCACAATCTTGTGTACCTCTGCCAGGTCACTCCTCAATCTCCTACATTCCAGGGAATACAGTCCTAATCACACAACTTCTTAGGCTCCCAATGTGAGGCAACATCTTGTTGCTCTCACTCACCTGCCTGGAAGTCTGAGAAAGAACTTATCAGCCAGTGGGGGTGAATGTGGAATTTGTTACCACAGATGGCTACAGAGGACAATCCATTGGGTATATTTAAGGCAGAGATTGATCGGTTCTTGATGGGTGAAGGGGTAAAGGGCTATGGGGAGAAGGTAGGAGAATGGGGCTGAGGGAAAAAAATTCCTGATGGAATGGCAGTGCAGACTCTGAGACTGGGGAGAGACTGAGAGGTGGGCAGGATTCCAAGAACTCACCACCCTCTGGCTGAAGACATTTCTTCTCAGAGCTGCTCGGGATGGTCAAGCCTTGGTTCCAGACACTGCAGTCAAGGATTTATCCTCCCACATTCCCCATGAGAATTTTCTGCATTTCATTCTGTTAGACTCAGAATCCAGCCTGTAGCGTGTGATGTCTCCATATAGGGCAATCTCCAGCCTGGGAATACCCACTGCCCTCCTTCTAGTGCACAATATCCTTCATTGAGTAGGAAGATCAGACCAACTCCATGGCCAGACATAAACTGGGACAAGACGTCACTCATTTTATTCTCAGTTCCTCTTGCAATAATGACCACCATCTTGTAAGGCTTCCTATCACTTGCTATACCTGCATGTGAATTTAATGTACAAATTTAATATACAAGGACACACTAAACACAAACACTTTTTAGTCTTTCACTGTGGAAGTAAAACTCCACTTTATTATAACTTCCTACTAAAGTTTATTTTCCATAAAACATTTTGCGTGTTGTGCCCTGGTCCTACCACTTAGCCTGTCCGTATCTCCTCCATGTCATTTTCCATAAAACATTCTGTGCATTGTGTCTTTGTCTTATTACTGAGCCTTTCAATATCCCCCATGTCATTTTCAAAAAAATTCTGCCTTCTATATCCTCATCCTGTCATGTACCTATCTATATCTCCCTGAAGACTTTCCAAATCTTCTTCACAACTCTCACTGGCACTAGCTTCATTCCTTTCAAACTGGAATCATCAGGGTCTAACTTATTCGTTAGGAATTCAAGAGCTTCACTGGTGAGATCAGCAATTATTTCTCGGTGAAGGTGTGCCGAGCTCTCTTCTTGAATCACATGCAGCAGTTTACTAAAAACATGCAGCTTGTCCAGCTCAAGGGGAGATTTTACCGGATGTGGGTACCACTGTCAGGCCAAGCCTTCATTGCTGGGACACTCGGACCCAATGGTTCTTTAAAATTGGGCAGCCCTGTAGCATAGAGGTTAGCAATTGGGGTTCAATTCCCACCGCTGTTGGTAAGGGGTCTGTAAATTCTCTCCATGACTGTATGCGTTTCCTCCAAGTGCTCCAGTTTCTTCCTACAGTTCAGACATACATATGGGTTTGTGTTAGTGAGTTATGAGCATGCTATGTTTGCACCAGAAGCATGGCGACATTTGCAGAAGGCCCTACCTCGCACATTTTAAAACTGTGACGGTCATTGACATAAACAACATATTTCACCCTGTTTCAATGTACACATGACAAATGAAAGTCAATCTTCTATAGCCTGAAGATAAATCTTCGTATGCCTTTGTGGTCCACCATTAAAGACCAGCTTTTAATTCTGTTCTTACTTACTGACCTACAGTTGAGCTCCCTAGGTGTATTGGATCAGAATCATGACACCACTGGCCTAAGGTTGGAACAGTACAGCCCAGAAACAGGCCCTTTGCCCAGCTAGTATTCTGCCTAGTCCCATCGACCTGCACCAGGACCACAGTTCTCCATATCCCTCTCATTCATGTATTTATTCAGATTTCTATTACATGTTGAAAATCAAACCCACATCCAGCACTTCCAGTTATCCAGTGCTGGAGCCTGAGTAATGCTCTGTACTGTCCCTGCTTCTCCACATTAGCTTTGACCACCAGAAATGTTTCCAGGGTCTCAGAGCTAAGGTCCAGTTGTAACAAGATATACTCAATGGCCATTTTATAGTTAACCTCCTTTACCTAATAAAGTGGCCACTGAGAGTACTTTCGTGATCTTCTGTTGCTGTAACTCATGTGCTTCAAGGTTTGGTGTGTTGTACATTCAGAGAAGATGCTCTTCTTCACACCACTATTGTAACAAAGGTTCAAAGCTTCATTTATTATTAAAATATGTATGTGGTATACAATTCTGAGATTTGCTTTTCCAGATAGATGTGAAACAAAGAAACCCATGGAAGTCGTTCAAAGAAAAGCACCACCCCCAACCCCAGCACAAAAAACACTTACAAATTGGCCCAAATTACATCGTGCAAAAGCAACAACACACCACGCAGAAAAACAAATTGGGCAAACCGTGAGAAATAACACGTGGTTATTTGAGTTACTGTCACCTTCTTGTCACCTTGAACCAGTCAGGCCATTCTCCTCTGACCTCTCTCATTAACAAGGAGTTTTTCACCCAAGGAACTGGCACTCACTGGGTGTTATTGTTTTTGTTTTTCACACTACTCTCTGTAAACTCTAGAGACTGTTGTGCCTGAAAATCCCAGGGGATCAGCAGTTTCTGAGATCCTCAATCCACCCTGTCTGGCACCAATAATCATTCCACGGTCAAAGTCACTTAGATCACATTTCTTTCCCATTCTGATATTTGCTCTGAACAACAACTGAACCTCTTGACCACGTCTGCATATTTATATGCATTGAGTTGCTGCCACATGATTGGCTGCTTAGATATTTGCATAGATGAGCAGTTATAGGGGTGTACCTAATAAAGTGAGCTCTCAGTGTAGAAGCCATTGCTAGCCTGGTCCCTGCTGGGAAGTGCATGAACTTGGACATTGAGTGTGGGGGAGATGATGCTGGGTGATCCAGTGGGTGAACTCTCAGCTCTGAGTCAGGATATTGCAGGTTGACGCCCAAGTTTGGAATCTTCTGCACAAAACTCAGAGCTTCTGTATCATGCTGTATTCTCCTGGATAGCACGTTTCAGATAAATCATTAAACTATAGTCTACTCTCCCAAGCTAATTTAAAAGGTGCCACACCATTATTTTACAGACAAACACATAATACAGTACAGGCCCTTCAGCCCATAATGTTGTGCCAATCTTTTTACCTACTCTAAGACCAATCTAACCCTTCCCTCTCACATAGCCCTGCATATTTCTATCATCCTTGTTCCTATCTACGAGTTTCTTAAACGTCCCCAATGATCTGCCTCTATCAACACTGCTGGCAGTGCATTCCAGTCATTCACAACTCTCTGTGTAAAAAGTGACCTCTGACATCCCCCCTGTACTTTCCTCCAAGCACTTTAAATTTAAGCCTTCTTATATTAGCTATTGGCACCCTGGGAAATGTCTCTGTCCATTCTACACACCTTTATCAAGTGACCTCTCATCCTCCTTCACTCCAAAGAGAAAAGCCCCATCTCACTAAACCTGTCCTCATAAGACATGCTCTCTAATCCAGGCAGCATCCTGATAAATCTCTTCTGGACCCTCTCTGAAGCTTCCAAATCCTTCCTATAATGAGGCAAGTAGAACTGAATACAATATTCCAAGTGTGGTCTAACCAGAGTTTTATAAGCTGCAACATAACTTCGTGGCTTTTGAACTCAATCCCCTGATAAATGAAACCAACACATCATACACCATCTAAGCCGCCCTGTTAGAGAATGAAAGATTTCTTTCCCATGGCCTAAGGGTGAAAAGATGTTCCCCCACAACCTCAGAGTGAAAGGTTTTACCCCATTGCTAAGGATGAAAAGTTTCTCCTCCATGATCTCAGTATAAGAGGTTTCTCCCCCCCGTGACCTCAGGGTGAAAGGTTTCTCCACCATGATCTAAGCCAACATTTATCCTTGAACCAACATCACAAGACAATGATGGTTTGGTCATCACGTCCTCACCCCTGAGCTGGGGATCTATGGGTCTTTCTTTCCCTCTAGGCCCGCTGGTGATGAAAGACAGCCAGCCAAGAGGAAACAGGTAATGACATTACCAGGTAACGAGCCGATGGGCATTACCAGAAAACGAGGCCTCCAGCATTACCGGGCAATGAGCCAGCAAACAGGAGCAACAGGAGGAAGATTAAATCTACAGGGTTCAGCAAGTTGTGGTGGCAGCTATACTGAATGAGTACAGACCTTGATAGATAGATAGATAGATAGATAGAGAGATAGATAGATAGATACTTTATTCATCCCCATGGGGAAATTCAACTTTTTTCCAATGTCCCATACACTTGTTGTATCAAAACTAATTACATACAATACTTAACTCAGTAAAAAAATATGATATGCATCTAAATCACTATCTCAAAAAGCATTAATAATAGCTTTTAAAAAGTTCTTAAGTCCTGGCGGTAGAATTGTAAAGCCTAATGGCATTGGGGAGTATTGACCTCTTCATCCTGTCTGAGGAGCATTGCATCGATAGTAACCTGTCGCTGAAACTGCTTCTCTGTCTCTGGATGGTGCTATGTAGAGGATGTTCAGAGTTATCCATAATTGACCGTAGCCTACTCAGCGCCCTTCGCTCAGCTACCGATGTTAAACTCTCCAGTACTTTGCCCACGACAGAGCCCGCCTTCCTTACCAGCTTATTAAGACGTGAGGCGTCCCTCTTCTTAATGCTTCCTCCCCAACACGCCACCACAAAGAAGAGGGCGCTCTCCACAACTGACCTATAGAACATCTTCAGCATCTCACTACAGACATTGAATGACACCAGCCTTCTTAGGAAGTACAGTCGACTCTGTGCCTTCCTGCACAAGGCATCTGTGTTGGCAGTCCAGTCTAGCTTCTCGTCTAACTGTACTCCCAGATACTTGTAGGTCTTAACCTGCTCCACACATTCTCCATTAATGATCACTGGCTCCATATGAGGCCTAGATCTCCTAAAGTCCACCACCATCTCCTTGGTCTTGGTGATATTGAGACGCAGATATTGATGATGCTTTCGGTCCAGGGAGGCTAATTACTACGGTAATCATCAACTCGCCCACAGCTCAGTTGACTCTGTGAGGAGCGTGAATTTGTTAAACTCAATCTGATACAGCAAAGGGCCTTGTTTCATAGAAAAGAGGTCAATTGGTTTTCACTTTGTCTCTCACTGCACTTTAGGTCTTATATTTACCCATGAAGCAACAATGTAAAAGGGTGACTTGTACTGCTTAACAATTCAGGAAACCTGCAGCCACTGCAAAAAGTTGTGAACTCAGCCAGCTCCACCATGGGCACTAGCCTCCCCAGCATCATGGACACCTTCAAAACATGATGCCTGAAAAAAGTAACATCCATCATTAAGGACCCCCATCACCCTTGACGGGCCCTCTTCTCATTGCTACCATCAGGGAGGAGGTACAGAAGCCTGAAGGCACACACTCAATGATTCAGGAACAGCTTCTTCCCCTCTGCCATCCGATTTCTGAATGGACATTGAACCCATGAACGCTACCTCACTTTTTACTTTCCTCTCTTTTTGCACTACTTATTTAAAATTTAAGTTTTTAATATATATTTCTTATTGTAATGTGTAGTTTTTCTGTTATGTATTGCAATGTACAGCTGATGCAAAACATCAAACTTCATGACATGTGCCAAAGAAATTAAACCTGATTACATTCTGATCTCATACTTACTCAGGAAGAAATGAAATAATACTGTTTATGATGCAGAAAATCTGCAGCCATCGGAGAGTTTAGAACTGGAATTGGAATTGGTTTATTATCGTCACATGTACCGAGATACAGTGAAAAGCTCGTCTTGCGTACTTTTCACACAGATCAATTCATTACACAGAGCATTGGGGTAGAACAAGGTAAAACCTCAGTCATTATTTATGTGGAGTTTTCCATGAGTTCCATTTTACTTCTTTATGTTTCTGTAAATGTCAGCAAGAAAATGAATTTCAAGATAGTATATGGTGACATGTAGATTCTTTGATGATAAATTTTACTTTGACATTGAACAATAACAAAACAGAATAAATCGTAATAGCTGCAGAAGGGCACGTTGAAGTGCAATCCATTCATTTACAGCAAGATCCACAAAGAAACCCAATAGAATAATGGGCTGATCATCGTTTCTGAGATATTGACAGGGATATGTATCAGTCATCACTGCTCTACAAACAAGGACTAAGGGATCTGTTATACACACCAGCAAGGCACATCACACATAAGCCCTCATGGAGCCAGAACACATCCTACACCCTCCAGAAAGCTCACCAATACCTCAACTTTCTGAAGAGAGCTGGACTTTGCACATCCATACTCACATCATTCTACAGATAGGCAGTAGAGAGCATCATAACAATCTGCATCACTGCTCGGTATAGAAACTGCACTGTGGTGGGCAGGAAGGCTCTACAACAGGTAGTCAAAACTGCCCAACTCATCACCAGCACCAGCCAACTTTCCATCAAAAATATATATACGAAAAGGTGCCGGAGAAGGGCAGTAACATCATGAAGGGTCCCACCCACTCCGCTCTTGGACTATTGTCCCATTTCCATCAGGGAGGAGGCTACATAGGATCCACACCAGGACCACCAGACTTAAAAACAGTTACTCTCCCGAAACAGTAAGGCTGATCAACAGCTCCACCCACTAACCCACCCCACCACACCCCCAACCACCACTACTTTATCATTCTCTGTCAGTCACCTTATGCACAGACACTCCTGTGCCTAGTGTCACTTTATGGACAATCAACTTTTGTACATAAGCCATCTCATGTATTTATATTTATTCTGGTGTTTTATTATGGTTGTGTTCTTTATCTTTTGTGTGTTTTTGTGCTGCATCAGGTCCACAGTAACAATTATTTTGTTCTCCTTTCCACTTGTGTTCAGGAAATGACATTGAACAGTCTTCACCAACAAACACAAAATGCTGGAGGAACTCAGCAGGTCAGGCAGAATCTATCGAAATGAATAAATAGTTGACATTTTGGGTTGAGACCCTTCTTCAGAACTCAATCCTACATATTGAATAAATATGAATTCTTGATCTCCCAAAACAAAAGTGAGGTAGGCTGGGGTTTAAGGAGGTAGACCTCACCTCCCTGTGGCCCACTCTCCCCACTCCAACTACAAACCATTTTGGAATTAGTTCTGCCTCTTTTCTCCATCTTTATCATAGTCTCACTTTGAAAACGTGGGCCTAAGATGATGGTATAACCTTTCTCTTACTGGAAGGAAAGTTAGTCTGGATTCTATCAAAGGTCAAAGTTCAATCTCCCTTCAAAATGCTGATTCATCTCCACTCTCCTCACAGAGATTTTGAGACAAAGTTCCTCACTTTGTACATTTGTCACTTCACCCATCAAAGCTTTCTTATTCCTGTCACGTTCCAACTCACTTCCTGAGATTCCACTAGGTTTGCAAGTTTACAAACCCTTCAAATAATCAAAATGCACCTTGGACATCACCTAACCTTCAATATCTGATTTCTCTATCTCAGAATTCAAAATATTCACCAGCCTCTGGGAGAAGAAACTTCTCATCACCATAGTCCTCAACAGCCAATCCTTTGCCCTGATACAGGGACGTGCTCCAATCTGAAGAAACTGGAGCCATGTCACTGTCCTTTTCAGAATCCCCACTCGCAAGGAGTTTAACTCTCCATCTTCTAAAGTCTAGTAAATTTGGGCAAGTCTCACTTCAAAGGACAGCCTGTCACAGGAATCAATTCAGACTTCAACCCTGTTCTACTGCAATACATTTTGTAATGATTGACTTCCCTTTAGAACAAAGATCAAGAGGAATTTATTTCGCCAGAGGATAGTGAATCTGTGGGATTCATTGTCACAGATGGCTACGCAGACCAAGTCACTGAGTATATTTAAAGTGGAGGTGGATAGGTTCTTGATTAATATAGAACAATACATAGAAACATAGAAAATAGGTGCAGGAGTAGGCCATTCGGCCCTTTGAGCCTGCACCGCCATTCACTATGATCGTGGCTGATCATCCAACTCAGAACCCTGTACCTGCTTTCTCTCTATACCCCCGATCCCTTTAGCCACAAGGGCCATATCTAACTTCCTCTTAAATATAGATAGATAGATAGATAGATAGATACTTTATTCATCCCCATGGGGAAATTCAACTTTTTTTCCAATGTCCCATATACTTGTTGTAGCAAAACTAATTACATACAATACTTAACTCAGTAAAAAATATGATATGCATCTAAATCACTATCTCAAAAAGCATTAATAATAGCTTTTAAAAAGTTCTTAAGTCCTGGCGGTAGAATTGTAAAGCCTAATGGCATTGGGGAGTATTGACCTCTTCATCCTGTCTGAGGAGCATTGCATCGATAGTAACCTGTCGCTGAAACTGCTTCTCTGTCTCTGGATGGTGCTATGTAGAGGATGTTCAGAGTTATCCATAATTGAACGTAGCCTACTCAGCGCCCTTCACTCAGCTACCGATGTTAAACTCTCCAGTACTTTGCCCACGACAGAGCCCGCCTTCCTTACCAGCTTATTAAGACGTGAGGCGTCCCTCTTCTTAATGCTTCCTCCCCAACACGCCACTACAAAGAAGAGGGCGCTCTCCACAACTGACCTATAGAACATCTTCAGCATCTCACTACAGACATTGAATGACGCCAACCTTCTTAGGAAGTACAGTCGACTCTGTGCCTTCCTGCACAAGGCATCTGTGTTGGCAGTCCAGTCTAGCTTCTCATCTAACTGTACTCCCAGATACTTGTAGGTCTTAACCTGCTCCACACATTCTCCATTAATGATCACTGGCTCCATATGAGGCCTAGATCTCCTAAAGTCCACCACCATCTCCTTGGTCTTGGTGATATTGAGACGCAGGTAGTTTGAGTTGCACCATATCACAAAGTCCTGTATCAGTTTCCTATACTCCTCCTCCTGTCCATTCCTGACACACCCCACTATGGCCGTGTCATCAGCGAACTTCTGCACATGGCAGGACTCCGAGTTATATTGGAAGTCTGATGTGTACAGGGTGAACAGGACCGGAGAGAGTACGGTTCCCTGCGGCGCCCCTGTGCTGCTGACCACCGTGTCAGACCTACAGTCTCCCAACCGCACATACTGAGGTCTATCTGTCAAGTAGTCCACTATCCAATCCACCATGTGAGAAATATAGCCAATGAACCGGCCTCAACTGTTTCCTGTGGCAGAGAATTCCACAGATCCACCACTCTCTGTGTGAAGAAGTTTTTCCTCATCTCGGGCCTAAAAGGCTTCCCCTTTATCCTTAAACTGTGACCCCTCGTTCTGGACTTCCCCAACATTGGAAACAATCTTCCTGCATCTAGCCTGTCCAATCCCTTTAGAATTTTATATGTTTCAATAAGATCCCCCCCTCAATCTTCTAAATTCCAGTGAGTATAAGCCTAGTCAATTCAGTCTTTCTTCATATGAAAGTCCTGCCATCCCAGGAATCAATCTGGTGAACCTTCTCTGTACTCCCTCTATGGCAAGAATGTCTTTCCTCAGATTAGGGGACCAAAACTGCACACAATATTCTAGGTGCGGTCTCACCTAGGCCTTGTACAACTGCAGTAGAACCTCCTTGCTCCTGTACTCAAATCCTTTTGCTATAAATGCCAACATACCATTTCCCTTTTTCATCACCTGCTGTACCTGCATGCCCACCTTCAATGACTGGTGTACAATGACACCCAGGTCTCGTTGCATCTCCCCTTTTCCTAATCGGCCACCGTTCAGATAATAATCTGTTTTCCTGTTCTTGCAACCAAAGTGGATAACCTCACAATTATCCACATTAAATTGCATCTGCCATGAATTTGTCCACTCACCTAACCTATCCAAGTCACCCTGCATCCTCTTAGCATTCTCCTCACAGCTAACACCGCCACCCAGCTTCGTGTCATCTGCAAACTTGGAGATGCTGCATTTAATTCCCTTGTCTAAATCATTAATATATATTGTAAACAACTGGGGTCCCAGCACTAAGCCTTGCAGTACCCCACTAGTCAGTGCCTGCCATTCTGAAAAGGTCCCGTTTACTTCCACTCTTTGCTTCCTGTCTGCCAACCAATTCTCTATCCACATCAATACCATACCCCCAATACCGTGTGCTTTAAGTTTGCACACTAATCTCCTGTATGGGACCTTGTCAAAAGCCTTTTGAAAATCTAAATATACCACATCCACTGGCTCTCCCCTATCCACTCTACTAGTTACATTTTGTAACGATTTTGTAATTTTGTAATACAGCACAGTACAGGCCCTTCAGCCCACAATGCTGTGCCGACCCTTAAACCTTGCCTCCCATATAACACTCCACCTTAAATTCCTCCTTAAATATGGACACTAAAGGTTACAGGAAGAAGTCAGGAGAACAGGGATGATAGGGATAATAAATCAGTCAGGATGGAATGGCAGAGCAGACTTACTGGGCCAAATGGCCCAATTCTGCTCTGTGTTATGGTCTTATGGTCTATCATAAAGAAGACATTTTTCACTGGTTTTGGTACATGTGTCAATAATAAACCAATTCCAATCCCAACCTTGGTGGTGTCTCTGCTCTCTGTACATACAGAGAAGCTTTAGGGTTGTAGATAAGGTCCTAGTCAAATGGCTGATCTATCAGAATCAGGTTTATTATCACCAGCATGTGTCGTGAAATTTGTTAACTTAGCAGCAGCAGTTCATTGCAATACATAAAATAAAAGAAAAAAAAACACAAAATAAAATCATAATAAATAAATGAATAAATAAATAAATTTCAGTATACATATATTGAATAGATTAAAATCATACAAAAATAGAAATAATATATTTTATAAAAGGGAGGTAGCGTTCATGGGTTCAGTGTCCATTTAGGAATTGGATGGCAGAGGGGAAGAAGCTGTTCCTGAATCGCTGAGTGTGTGCCTTCGGGCTTCTGTATCCCCTGCCTGATGGTAACAGTGAGAAAAGGGCATGACCTGGGTGCTGGAGCTCCTTAATAATGGACGTTGCCTTTCTGAAACACCGCTCCACTGTGGATGGAGTTGACTTGTTGAGTGTTATGGAAGCTGTCCTCAACTCCACTTCACTCCTGGCACATTGTGTTAAGTGGTGAAAAACACTCTGCTGAGTCAGGAGATGAATCAGATTTACTGTTACTGACATATGACGTGAAATCTGGTGTTTTGAGAAAACAGTACAGTTCTTATTGTAATTTATAGTATTTTTATAACTTATATATTTAACTTAATTTAATTATTTATATATTTAAATTAAGTAAGAAATGCAAAAATAGTGAGGTGATGATCATGGGTGGGTTCATTGTCCATTCAGAAATCTGATGGCAGAGGGGAAGAAGTTGTTGCTGAAATGTTTGTAATTCAATAAGCTCACCAGCTTGACACTGAATTTGGATACAGTTCTATTCACATAAATTCCCTCAGTCTGAGAGTGCAAAATGAAAAAAAATACAAATCTGCTTTTTCTGCCAGAACACATCAATGGCCATAAGGCTGGGTGTGGCATTGGCCCAGCCATTCAGCTTCAAGGTCTGTGCAGTGATGCCTTCTCTTGTTGATCGGGAACTGGCCCCATCAGGAGCACAGAGGGGCTTTGTGGTAAAGCTCATCAGCAGGTGTCTGTGAGCACCTGACAACCAGCAGTTTCAGGAGGGGATAGGGGAAACCATGATAGGAGCATAGTAAATTGTCAAGGAGATAACAACAGAGAGAAGAAAGGAAGAGATAAGAAGCAGTCAGCTGTAGCTTTCAATATCTTGCTGCCAGAACTTAAATTAGAAATGCAAATTACATCATGTGGGGGCTTTAAGTGAATCTAATTCAAGAGAAAAAAATTCCAAAAACTGTAGTGACATGGAGTTTGACAATTTCTTTGCCAGTTTCTTTTCACTGACAAGGAGATGTTTCTCAGTTAAATTTAAAACTCTTCCTTCCCACAATGAAATTGGCTCCAGTTAAAATAGATCTCAGATCTCTCTTGCAGGTGGGAAAGAATCAAAGAATATTTACAACCAGACCTTCTGTGACTGCATTGGTCAAGCTGTTCACCTGTACAGTGCACTACATGCACTTTGAATGATATTTTATTAACTCATTTTGGTAATATTTTGTTCATTATATTTTGCTTCGATTTATGTGCTGTGTGTGATATATGTTTTGTGGGTGCATCGTGGTCCAGAGGAATGTTATTTCATTTTGTTGAATTTATGTACAGTCAGATGGCCTGAACTTGAATTTGAACTTGTTAATCAGGTTAGCGCTGGCTGCTTATTGTGAGACAGAAGAAGAGTTAAAGAATCTGCAAAGGCTTACACCTGTGTGTAGACCAAGTACTCCAGGGATGCTCACTTCAATCAGATGTCAGCTTCTAGACTTTCATATTTTTTATTTAAATCTGACGTGAGACATGGGCAATGTGGGCAAGACACACACACATACATACATACGCACGCCCTGTTGTCCTTGAGGGAAGGGTTAGATTGATCACAGAGTAGGTTCAAAGGTTGGCACAAAATGATGGGCTGAAGGGCCTACACTGTTCTATGTTGATGGGAAGATGGTAAGTTAAGGGTTGTTTCAGGGTTTGGACTGAATGAGGCTAGAGGAAAGCAACATATTTCCAAGTCAGGAAGGTGTAACTCAGAGGGTAACATTCAGCTGGTGGTGTCCCTCTGCCCCTGCACATGGCAGAGTTGTGAGTTACATGGTATATAACGTGGTATTGTGAGATACATGGTATCGGAACAGCCTGGACATTGTGTAGATGGAACTAGAGTGGTGGAGGGTGAGCTTTCTCCAAGACCAGTTACAAACTGAAGGAAGCACTTTGGATTAAGATACCAAAGTCCACATTTTTCATGTCTCCAACATGTCCAGGGCACCAAGCTGGATCTTATGATCAGCTCTGTGCTCAGGGGCAGGGGTGAGGCCTATCCACAGCACCCACCTCCCATGAACAAGGTTGTGGGTCCAAGCCAGAGGTCCCAGTGTGGGGTTGTAGAGTGTCAGATCTTCCTACAGGGTGAAGACCCCACTTGGAGTACTGTGCTCAGTTCTGGTTGCCTCACTACAGGAAGGATGTGGAAATCATAGAAAGGGTGCAGAGGAGATTTACAAGGATGTTTCCTGGATTGGGGAGCATGCCTTATGAGAATAGGTTGAGTGAACTCGGCCTTTTCTCCTTGAAGCGACGGAGGATGAGAGGTGACCTGGTAGAGGTGTACAAGATGTTGGGAGGCATTGATCGTGTGGATAGTCAGAGGCTTTTTCCCAGGTCTGAAATGGTTACCACAAGAGGACACAGGTTTAAGGTGCTAGGGAGTAGGTACAGAGGAGATGTCAGGGGTAAGTTTTTTACTCAGAGAGTGGTGAGTGCGTGGAATGGCAATGGTGGTGGAGGCGGATACGACAGGGTCTTTTAAGAGAATTTTGGATAGGTACATGGAGCTTGGAAAAATAGAGGGCTATAGGTAAGCCTAGTAATTTCTAGGGTAGGGGCATGTTTGGCACAGCTTTGTGGACCGAAGGGCCTGTATTGTGCTGCAGGTTTTCTATGTTTAAGACGGCAGTGAGAAGAGATAAGTGGCCTGTCAGCGTCCCCATGGTGAATTCATACCTGGCTGCTACCTCTCTGCTGCTGTGCTCTGTACCTCTGTGGGTTGGAAGGCCATTGTACTGACAGAAATCCTTCTTGTGTGAGCTTGTCCCAGAGGCAGTAACACCCCAACCCGCCCAAGCTCAACAGCACCAGCGACTCGGCCAAATCTAAGATGCGGCCTGATCGCTGTCGCCCTTCCCCTTTCTGAACCGTCAGAGCCACCGCACTGCAAAGCCGACAGAAATAGCATCCCGGTCTCGATGCGGCTCTTTTGAGGAAAAGGCTAATCGTTTCACACAGGTAACCCCACCCAAGGAGGCCTGGCTCAGATGCTCCTGCAACAGCACGAAGCGAGAGCTTGCACTCAGCGCGCTGATCTATCTTCAGCCCCTGCAGCAGGCTCCTATTAATAGAAATCACATGCATCGGCTACTGGACACCTTGCAGAGATGTTCAAACATTTCCTTTTCTCAGGGACTGAACTTCACTGAAAGCAACCCACCCCCCAGGGAGCAGCACAAACTCTCATTCACCTTCGGATGAAATAAGATCAACCCATGCAAACCCCCCTCTGTCTATCAGCACCAACTCACGGAAGACCTGAGCAGCCCACCAAGCCCTCTGTGCACAGGAGGACACAGTGTCGCACTGGGTACACTGTACTCCGGCACCAGTACATTAGTGAATGGCCGAAGTCAGAAAGAGTTCAAAGGAGGCCGGTAGATCCCTTTCCTGAAATGAGTAAAGGTTACAGATCATTATGACAATCCAGAAATTTAACAGCAACATTTGCATATGGATGGTTCTGCTGTGTGAGCAGCAGCTTGCACTCCATCTCCTCCTGCCTGGCTTGTGCATCACGTAGAGAACTGGGATGCAACATCCATGCTCAGGGAGCCTGCACTCTCTGAATGAGAGGCACCAAATAAAGAACACACAGCCCCACAGCCCTCTCATGTCTCACTAATTATAGACATTGTTACGACACGAGCAATACAACTGCCGAGGCTTCTGACCGGGTGTCATGAGATGATGTTCAACCAAGCGTGAGAGGCCTATGGGTCAAATGCAGACAAGCTCAATGAGCAACACGGTCAGCACGGATGAGGGGCCTGTGTCCACATTGTATGGATCCAAATGGTACAATAAGCTCAATTAAACATTCACTAATTAATAGACACCAACTAGTCTTGGTCACCTTAACTAGCTGATTGAAGTACCCATCGTGTGTGTGTGTGTGTGTGTGTGTGTGTGTGTGTGTGTGTGTGTGTGTGTGTGTGTGTGTGTGTGTGTGTGTGTGTGTGAGTGTGTGAGTGTGTGTGTGTGAGTGTGTGTGTGTGCGTGCGTGCTTGCGTGTGTGTGTGAGTGTGTGCTTGCGTGTGTGTGTGAGTGTGTGTGTGTGTGTGTGAGTGTGTGTGTGTGTGTGTGTGTGTGTGTGACTGTACGTATGTGACCATGTGACTGTGTGAGAGTGTGTGTGAGTGTGTATGACTTTGTGTGTGAGGGTGTGTGTGTGCACATGTGAGGGTGCATCTGTGAGTATGATTGTATGAGTGTAAGTTAGTGTGTGTGTGAGTGGGTGTGAGTCTGAGTGCGTGTGTCTGAGTATGTGAGTGTGTCTCTCTGTGAGTGTGATAGTGAGTGTGTGTCAATCTGAGTATCAATATGTATGAGTGTGTGTATGTGTGAATGAGTGCTAGTGTGTATATGTGAGTGTGTGTATCTGTGTTTGTGAGTACGATTGTGAGAGTGTAATTCTGTCTGAGTGTGGGTATGTGTGTCTAAGTCTGTGTGTGTGAGTGTGATTGTGTGTGAAGGCATGTGTGTGTCTGTGTGTGAGTGTGTGTACCTGTGAGTGGGTGTTAGTGTGAATTGTGTCTGTGTGTGCAAGTATTAGTGTGTGTGAGTGTATGTGCATGAGTATGAGTGTGTATACGAGTGTGTGAGTGTCATTCTGTCTGAGTGTGGGCATGTGTGCCTGGGTGTGGGTGTGTGTGGGTGTCTGAGTGTATGAGTGTGTGTGTTTTTCTGACTGTATTTGTGAGTGTGTGTATATGTGTGTGTGAGTCTGTGTGTGTGCTTTCTGACTGTGTGTGAGGGTGAGTGTGTGCTAGTTTATGTGTGAGTGCAACTGTGACTGTGTGTGTAAGTATGCATGTGTGTATATGAGTAGGATTGTGTGTGTGTGAATGTGAGTATGATTGTGTGTATGTGTGCGATTGTGTGAATGCAAGTGTGACTGCATGTGTGTGAGTGTGTTTTTCTGACTATGTGTCAGTGTGATTGTGTATGTGTGTGACTGTGAGTGGGTGTGTATGTTTGTGCATGAGTGTTTGTGTGTGTGAGTTTGTGTGAATGTGTGTATGTGTAGGTGTTAGTATGTGCGTGCGTGTGTGTGCAAGCAACTGTGATTGTGTATGTGTGTGAGTTTATGTGTATGTATGAGTGAGTGAGTGTGTGTGTGTCTGAGTGCATGTGTGTGAATGTGTGTGTGAGTGTGCATGTGTCTCACTCTCTGTAACAGAATGTGTCTTTTATTATTTCTGTCTGTGTGTGTCACATTTGTTTGTCATTCTCTCTCAGAATGTTTGATTCCGTTTTGCTGATGAAGATTGAAACATCGACGTGAATGTGGAAGGCAGTCGAGTTTTCAGCACTGACATTCTGCACTGATGCGTTCCCTCTGATGCCTGGGAGGGGGTCTGTGAGAGTCTGTCGCTGGGTGCTGGCTCGCTGTGGCCCAGGAGTAGACTTCTGTGTCTGAGCAGTGTCTCCCTCTTTTGATGATGTTGTAGGATGTTACCAAGGTTCTGTCTTCATGGATTTGGACGATGGACTATTGAGTTTTTCAGTCTTATAGTTTTTATATTCTGTGCTTCCCCCCTGTTCTGTCTCATTGCTTTTACATGTGTGGGAGGGGATTTGGGGGGGGGCAATAATCTTGTTATATTTTCTAGTTTTTTTGTGCGTGGGAGGGGGTTGGGGTTTGATATTAGTTTCTTGTACAGGGAGAAGATTACGACGAGCATTTCCGTAACCACCAGCCCCTTCCTCAGCACTAAGACACTTCCCATCCCACCCCATACCAACCTGGAGATAAGTTCATCAGATCTAGATGTTTGAAAGCCAGCTCCTCCCACTTCTTCCTTGCAGGTCGCCGTTGGGCAAGGTGTGGCATCTGCTTAGACAACCCCCTCCCCTGATCAAGGTCAAGTGAAGTCATGGAGCTGGTGGTGGATGGTTGTACGAGCAGCTGGTGCATATCACAAGTCCTGGTTATGCGACCACTGACGCCAGGCAGTCAATCTCTGAAGGAAATTGATAATGGCTGGGGTCACCCGTCTGGTAAAGACATTGCCCAGAAGAAGGCAATCACAAACCATTTCTGGTGAAAGATTTGCCAAGAATGACGGTCATGGAAAGACCACGATCACCTACGTCATATACAACATGCCTCATAATGATGATGATGGGGGTGTCTTCTAAACATCCAAAATTCAAGACTGCTTATTTTCCGTCTTCAGTACCCGAGTGTAAAGAGAGTAAAATGCTGTTACTCTAGGTCCAATTCAGCACAAAAAAACACAGTAAGCATAAACAAAATAAAGATAAAAGCAGCTCTAGAAACCAGAATGTACAAGTCACTGAGTGTGACTGTGTAAACACAAGATATTTACACACAGACCGATCATACGAGGGGACGGAGTACTGAGCACACACGTAGACCGATCGTACGAGGGGACGGGGTACTGAGCACACACGCAGACCGATCGTACGAGGGGACGGGGGTACTGAGCACACACACAGACCGATCGTACGAGGGGACGGGGGTACTGAGCACACACACAGACTGATCGTACGAGGGGACGGGGGTGCTGAGCACACACACAGACCGATCGTATGAGGGGACGGGGGTACTGAGCACACACACAGACTGATCGTACGAGGGGACGGGGGTGCTGAGCACACACACAGACCGATCGTATGAGGGGACGGAGTACTGAGCACACACGCAGACCGATCGTACGAGGGGACGGGGGGTACTGACAAAATACACAGACCGATCGTACGAGGGGACGGGGGTACTGACAAAATACACAGACCGATCGTACGAGGGCACGGGGGTGCTGACAAAATACACAGACCGATCGTACGAGGGGACGGGGGTGCTAAGCACACACACAGACCGATCGTACGAGGGGACGGGGGTACTGAGCACACACACAGACCGATCGTACGAGGGGACGGGGGTACTGAGCACACACACAGACCGATCGTACGAGGGGACGGGGGTGCTGACAAAATACACAGACCGATCGTACGAGGGCACGGGGGTGCTGAGCACACACACAGACCAATCGTACGAGGGGATGGGGTACTGAGCACACACACAGACCGATCGTACGAGGGGACGGGGGTGCTGACAAAATACACAGACCGATCGTACGAGGGCACGGGGGTGCTGACAAAATACACAGACCGATCGTACGAGGGGACGGGGGTACTGAGCACACACGCAGACCGATCGTACGAGGGCACGGGGGTACTGAGCACACACACAGACTGATCGTACGAGGGGACGGGGGTGCTAAGCACACACACACAGACCGATCGTACGAGGGGACGGGGTACTGAGCACACACACAGACCGATCGTACGAGGGGATGGGGTACTGAGCACACACACAGACCGATCGTACGAGGGGACGGGGGTGCTGACAAAATACATAGACCGATCGTACGAGGGCACGGGGGTGCTGAGCACACACACAGACCGATCGTACGAGGGGACGGGGTACTGAGCACACACGCAGACCGATCGTACGAGGGGACGGGGGTGCTGAGCACACACACAGACCGATCGTACGAGGGGACAGAGTACTGAGCACACATACAGACCGATCGTACGAGGGGACGGGGGTGCTGACAAAATACACAGACCGATCGTACAAGGGGACGGAGTACTGAGCACACACACAGACCAATCGTACGAGGGGACGGGGTTGCTGACAAAATACACAGACCGATCGTACGAGGGGACGGAGTACTGAGCACACACACAGACCGATCGTACGAGGGGACGGGGGTGCTGACAAAATACACAGACCGATCGTACGAGGGGACGGAGTACTGAGCACACACACAGACCAATTGTACGAGGGGATGGGGGTACTGACAAGATACACAGACCGATCGTACGAGGGGACGGGGGTACTGACAAAATACACAGACCGATCGTATGAGGGGACGGGGGTGCTAAGCACACACACAGACCGATCGTACGAGGGGACGGAGTACTGAGCACACACGCAGACCGATCGTACGAGGGGACGGGGGTACTGACAAAATACACAGACCGATCGTACGAGGGGACGGGGGTACTGACAAAATACACAGACCGATCGTACGAGGGGACGGGGGTGCTAAGCACACACA
This sequence comes from Hemitrygon akajei, assembly GCF_048418815.1. Lineage (NCBI taxonomy): Eukaryota > Metazoa > Chordata > Chondrichthyes > Myliobatiformes > Dasyatidae > Hemitrygon > Hemitrygon akajei. Next base: position 1,967,927 of record NC_133139.1, on the reverse strand, counting down.
CAGACCGATCGTACGAGGGGACGGGGGTGCTGAGGGGCTGATGTGAATGTGGTGGCAATGAGGGGTGATGGGTGGGTTAACCACTGGAGGTGCTGATCACCCTGATACCCTGGGGGAAGGAACTGTTTTTGATTCTCATGGTCCTGATGAGTTATCCCTTCCTATACCATCAGCACCAATCAAAGAGGCTGCTCTAATGACTTATTCTGATTAGATATGACCACTTAACCCAGCATGCATTGTTATCTAATTTAAAGATTGAAGTTTCCCTAGTTACTGCACAAACCAGGAGTCACTGGTTGTGCCCCGGCTTTGTTCCTTACAAAACTACATAGGTTTATTCATGCACAAGATCTACACCGTGATCAGGGATTTACAAAACCATTTACAATTTCACACTAAACTATCATCTACAAACCCTAACCCTAAAGAGGATCCAAAGGTTTATCTGATATATAAAGAATAGCAGAGAGATGAGAGTGGGTATCAGACCACTGGAAAATGACGCTGGAGAGGTAGTATTCGGGGACAAAGAAATGGCAGACAAATTTAACAAATATTTTGTGCCACTTCACGATGAAAGACACTAGCAGAATGCCAGAAGTTCAAGAGTGTCAGGGGTCAGAAGTCAGTGTCATTGTTATTGCTAAGGAGAAGGTGCTTGGGAAGCTGAAAAGTCTGAAAGTAGATAAATCACCTGGACCAGATGGGCTGCACTCCAGGATTCAGAAAGAGACCATAACACCACAAGACATAGAAGCAGAATTAGGCCATTCAACCCATCAAGTCTGCTCCACCATTCCATCATGACTGATCCCAGAACCCACAATCCCATTCATCTGCCTTCTTGCCACATCCTTTGATGCCCTAACCAATCGCAAACAATCAACTTCTTGACCTCCACCACAGTTTGTGGCAGAGCATTCCACAGATTCATTACTCTCTGGTTAAAAAGAGGTTTCCTTAAGGGGAAATCTTGCCTGACAAATCTGTTGGAATTCTTTGAGGAAATAACAGTCAGAATAGACAAAAGAGAGTCAGTGGATGTTGTTTACTTGGATTTTCACATGGCCTTTGACAAGGTACCACACATGAGGCTGCTTAACAAGATAAGAGCCCAAGGTATTACAGGAAAGATACTAACCATATAACCATAAAACAGTTACAGCACGGAAACAGGCCATCTTGGCCCTTCTAGTCCGTGCTGAACGCTTACTCTCACCTAGTCCCACCAACCTGCACTCAGCCCATAACCCTCCATTCCTTTCCTGTCCATATACCTATCCAGTTTTTTTTTTTAATGACAATTTCGAACCTGCCTCTACCAATTCTACTGGAAGTTCATTCCACACAGCTACCACTCTCTGAGTAAAGAAGTTCCCCCTCTTGTTACCCCTAAACTTTTGCCCCTTAACTCTCAACTCATGTCTTCTTGTTTAAATCTCCCCTACTCTCAATGAAAAAAGCCTATCCACGTTAACTCTATCTATCCCCCTCTTAATTTTAAATACCTCTATCAGGTCCCCCCTCAACCTTCGACGCTCCAAAGAATAAAGACCTAACTTGTTCAACCATGGACAGAAGATTGGGCTGATTGGGCTGATTGACAGGAGGCAAAAATATGGAATAAAGGGAGCTTATTCTGGTTTGCTGCTGGTGACTAGAGGTGTCGGGTACTGGGATCACTTCTTTTCACGTTATATGTTAATGACTTGGATGACAGAATTAATGGCTTTGTGGCCAAGTTTGAAGATAGATGGAGAGGCAGGTAGTGTTGGGAGTCAGCTGAAGGACTTGGACATATTGGAAGAATGGGCAAAGAAGTGCCAGATGGAATAAAGTGCAGGGAAATGTATGGCCATGCCCTTACTTTAGTAGAAGAAATTAAAGGGTTGAATATTTTCTAAATGGAGAGAAAATACAAATAAATTGAGGAGCAATGGACTTGGAATCCTCGTGCAGATTTCTCTAAAGGTTAATATGCAGGTTGAGTCTGTGGTGAGGAAGGCAACTGCAATGGTAGCATTAATTTCAAGAGGACTAGAGGATTAAAATCAAGGATTTAATGCTGAGACTTTATGGCCTCACTTGGAGTACTGTGAGCAGTTTTGGGCCCCTTATCTTAGAAAGGACGTGTTAAAACTGGGGAGGGTTCAAAGCAGGTTCACAAAATAAATCCAGGATTGAATGGCTTGTGCTATGAGGAGTTTCTGGGCCTGTATTCACTGGAATTCAGCAGAATGAGGGGTGACTTAATTGAAACTTATCGAATGGTGAAAGGCCTTGACAGAGTGGATGTGGAGAGGATGTTTCCTATGGTGGGAGAGTCTAAGACCAGTGGACACAGCCTTAGAATAGAGGGACATACTTTTAGAATGGAGATTAGGAGGAATTACTTTAGCCAAAGAGTGGTGAATCTGTGGAATTCTTTGCCACAGGCAGCTGTGGAGAAAAAGCCTGTATGTATATTTAACCCAGAGGTTTGATAGATTCTGGATTGGTCAGGGCATGAAGGGATAAGGAGAGAAGGCAGGAGATTGGGGCTGAGAGGAAAATTGGATCAGGCGTGATGAATTGGCAAAGCAGACTCGATGGCCACATGGCCTAATTCTGCTCCTATATCCTATAGTCTTATAGTCATGCACTTGGTAGAAGGAATAAAGATGTAAAATGGTTTATAAAAGGAAAGCAAATTAAGAAATTGAAGGTGCAAAGGGACTTGAGTGTCTTCATGCAGGATTCCCTAAAGGTTAATTTGTAGGTTGAGTCGGTGGTGAGGAAGCCAAAAGTAATGTCAGCATTCCTGTCAAGAAGATGAGAACATAAGAGAAAGGATGTGATGCTGACGTTTGGTCAGACCACACGGAGTATTGTAAGCAGGTTTGGGCCCCTTTTTTAAGATGTGCTGGCATTGGAGAGGGTCCAGAGGTGATTCACAAGAATGATTCTGGGAAAGAAAGGGTTAATAAGGCCATAAGACCAGAAGACATAGGAGCAGAATTAGGCCACCTGGGCCATGGAGTCTGCTCCACCATTCAATCATGGCTGATCCTTTTTTTCTATCCTCAGCCTCACTCCCCAGCCTTCTCCCTGTAATATTTGATGCCATGGCCAATCAAGAACTGATCAAGCTCTGCCTTAAATACACCCAACGACCTGGCCTCCACACTGCATGTGGCAACAAATTCCACAAATTCACCACCCTTTGGCTAAAGAAAATTTTCTGCATCTTTGTTTTCAAAGGGTGCCACTCTATCCTGAGGCTGTGCCCTTTTGTCTAGATTCCCCCACCATGAGAAACATCCTTTCCACATCTACTCTGTCTAGGCCTTTCAACATTAGAAAGGTTTCGATGAGATCCACTCTCCCCATCCTTCTGAATTCCAGCGAGTACAGACCCAGAGCCATCAAACATTCCTCGTATGATAACCCTTTCATTCCTGGAATCATCCTTGTGAACCTCCTCTGGACCCTCTCCAATACCAGCACATCTTTTCTAAGATGAGGGGCCCAAAACTGTTCACAATACTCAAGGTGAGGCCTCACCAGTGCCTTATAAAGCTTCAGCATCACATCCTTGCTCTTGTGTTCTAGACTTCTTGAAATGAATGCTAACATGACATTTGCCTTCCTCACCACCGACTCAACCCGCAAGTTAACCTTCAGGGTGTTCCGCACAAAGACTCCCAAGTCCCTTTGCATCTCAGATTGCTGGATTTTTTCCCTGTTTAGAAAATAGAAACATAGGAACATAAAAAACCTACAGCACAATACAAGCCCTTCGGCCCACAAAGTTGTGCCGAACATGTCCCACCTTAGAAATTACTAGGTTTACCCATAGACCTCAATTTTTCTAAGCTCCATGTACCTATCCGAAAGTCTCTTAAAAGACCCTATCGTATCCGCCTCCACCACCGTTGCTGGCAGCCCATTCCACGCCTCACCACTCTCTGAGTAAAAAACTTACCCCTGACATCTCCTCTGTACCTATTCCTCAGCACCTTAAACCTGTGTCCTCTTGTGGCAACCATTTCAGCCCTGGGAAAAAGCCTCTGACTATCCACACGATCAATGCCTCTCATCATCTTATAGACCTCTATCAGGTCACCTCTCATCCTCGTCGCTCCAAGGAGAAAAGGCTGAGTTCACTCAACCTGTTTTCATAAAGCATGCTCCCCAATTCAGGCAACATCCTTGTAAATCTCCTCTGCAACCTTTCTATAGTTTCCACATCCTTTGTATAGTGAGGCGACCAGAACTGAGCACAGTACTCCAAATGGGGTCTGACCAGGGTCCTATATAGCTGCAACATTACCTCTCAGCTCCTAAATTCAACTCCATGATTGATGAACGTCAATACACCGTATGCTTTCTTAACCACAGAGTCAACCTGCACAGCTGCTTTGAACGTCTTATGGACTCGAACCCCAAGATCCCTCCGATCCTCCACACTGCCAAGAGTCTTACCATTCATACTATATTCTGCTATCATATTTGACCTACCAAAATGAACCACTTCACACTTATCTGCCTTTTCTCAGCCCAGTTTTGCATCCTATCAATGTCCTGCTATAACCTCTGACAGCCCTCCACACTATCCACAACACCTCCAACCTTTGTGTCATCAGCAAACTTGCTAACCCATCCCTCCATTTCCTCATCCAGGTCATTTATAAAAATCACGAAGAGTAAGGGTCCCGGAACAGATCCCTGAGGCACACCACTGGTCACTGACCTCCAGGCAGAATATGACCCGTCTACAACCACTCTTTTCCTTCTGTGAGCGAGCCAGTTGTGGATCCACAAAGCAATGTCCCCTTGGATCCCATGCCTCCTTACTTTCTCAATAAGCCTAGCATGGGGTACCTTATCAAATGCCTTGCTGAAATCCATATACACTACATCTACTGCTCTTCCTTCATCAACGTGTTTAGTCACATCCTCAAGAAATTCAATCAGCCCAAGAGCTGCCAGGCGTACCTCATACGGTAACCCTTTCATTCCTGGAAACATTCTCGTGAAGCTTCTCTGAACCCTCTCCAATGTCAGTATATCCTTTCAAAAATAAGAAGCCCAAAACTGCACACAATACTCCAAGTGTGGTCTCACGAGTGCCTTATAGTGCCTCAACATCACATCCCTGCACTTATATTCTATACCTCGAGAAATGAATGCCATTAGATTCACCTTCTTTACCACTGACACTACTTGGAGGTTAACCTTTAGGGTATCTTGCACAAGAATCTCTGCATTTTGAATTCTCTCTGCATCTAAATAATAGTCTGCTTATTTATTTCTTCCACCAAAGTGCATGACCATACACTTTCCAACATTGTATTTCATTTGCCACTTCTTTGCCGATTCCCCTAAACTATCTGTCTCTCTGCAGGCTCTCTGTTTCCAAGACACTACCTGCTTCTCCACTTATCTTTGTATCATTGGCAAATTTAGCCACAAATCCATTAATCCCATAGTCCAAATCATTGACATACATTATAAAAAGCAGCAGTCGCAACACCAACCCCTGTGGAACTCCACTGGTGACCAGCAGCCAGCCAGAATAGGATCCTTTTATTCCCACTCTCTGTTTTCTGCCGATCAGCCAATGCTCCACCCATGCTAGAAACTCCCCTGTAATTCCATGGGCTCTTATCTTGCTAAGCAGCCTCGTGTGCAGCACCTTTACAAAGATCTTCTGAAAATCCAAATACACCACGTCTACTGCATCTCCTTTGTCTACCCTGCTTGGAATTTCCTCAAAATTTGCAGTAGCTTATTCAGGCAGGATTTTCCTTTCAGGAAACCATGCTGTCTTTGGCCTATTTTGTCATGTGCTCCCAGGTACTCTGTAATCTCATCCCTAACAATCGATTCCAACAACTTCCCAACCACTGATGTCAGGCTAACAGGTCTATAGTTTCCTTTCTGCTGCCTCCCACCCTTCTTAAGTAGCAGAGTAACATTTGCAGTTTTCCAGTCATCCGGTACAATGCCAGAATCTATCGATTCTCATTCGTAAGGCCATTGATGTCGTGGGGGTGGAACTGGACTCTCTGACAGTGGTGTCTGAAAAGAGGATGCTGTCCAAGTTGCATGCCATCTTGGATAATGTCTCCCATCCACTCCATAACATACTGGTTAGGCACAGGAGTACAATCAGCCAGAGACTCATTCCACCAAGATGCAACACTGAGCGTCATAGGAAGTCATTCCTGCCTGTGGCCATCAAACTTTACAACTCCTCCCTCGGAGTGTCAGACACCCTGAGCCAATAGGCTGATCCTGGACTAATTTCCACTTGGAATAATTTACTTATTATTATTTAATTATTTATGGATTTATATTGCTATATTTCTACACTATTCTTGGTTGGTGCAACAGTAACAAAACCCAATTTCCCTCGGGATCAATAAAGTACGTCTGTCTGTTCTTGAAAGATCATTGTTAATGCCTCTGCAATCTCTCCAACTACTTCCTTCAGAACTTAAGGGTGCATTCCATCAAGTCCAGGAGACTTATCCACCCTCAGTAACCAGTAACATAGTTTCTGTGGCATTCTCCCAGGAGGTCAACCCCCACAACAGTATCCAAAACTGTATACTTATTATTGAGGGGAATGGCCACAGGGGAGCTCTGCGCTAACTGCCTATTCACATTTCCATTTGTCCTGACAGTCACCCAGCTACTCATCTCCTGCAACTTCAGAGTGACTATTTCCCAGTAACTCTGATCAATGATCTCCTCGCTCTCCCGTACAAGCCGAAGGTCATCCAGCTGCTGCTCCAGATCCCTAACAAGGTCTTCAAGGAGCTGCAGCCGGGTTCACTTCACACGGATGTAGTTCCCTGGGAGACTCTGCTTCTCCCAGGACTCCAACATCTGGCATGAAGAACTCACTACAGCCATTTACTACACTAGGTACAGTAAGAGAGAAAAAAGGAACATTAACAGAAACTTACACAGAGACAAACCTCTTTTGAGCAGAAGCTCCTTTGAGCCAAAGCCTGACACTCCTGCTCTCACCACTGGCCTACTCCCAATAATGTCCCCTCTGTACTTTTAAACAAGCATCGCTGACCTGGAGGAACCTCATCACCGTATCCTGCTCCTGCCACTGATTGGGCTGTCGAAATGAACCTAAGTGTCTGCGAAGCTCTCCTTTTAAACAAGCGTCACCGACTTGCGAGAAACCTCATGGCTGTGCTCTGTTCCTGCCATTGATGACCTATTCACTGTTCGGCCAAGGGTGACCTTGCCTTCAGCTGCTAAGTTTAGAAATTCCCTCTCTCAATCTCATCCTCTCTCTCTCCTCCCTCAAACCCAACTCTTTGATCTAGTTGATGTCTCCCTGAAATATTGATGGTCAAGTGTTGTTTGATTGTCCTCCTGTGGTAGACCTCAGGGCATCTCAGCCAGCTGCTGTTGTTCCTGGGCCATGACCTATACAACGTGGAGCTCCTCCTGTAAACCACTCCATTATTCCTGCTAAGCATTCCGCACTGGGGGCTGTCAGAACCATGAGGCTCGGTCTGACTCTCTCTCTGCCACAAGGAAAGGAAGAAGGGATTTACAAGAAGTTAGCAGACCGCAGGCCATCGGCAGTTGCAGCAGCTCACAGTTCACCACAACGAATGCCTCTTCAAACCACATAACTTGCCTGAATAGTGTTTTGGAGTTCAGGCCCGGATAGCAGCTGTGTAACAGGACCTCACCCCCACATCCCATCTCCCCAAGGGTAACAACAGGGGATCGTCACAGGGAAGGGTTAATCATCTTCACAGTTGGGGTAAGGTGGGGTGGAATGAATGGGGGGATGGGAGGGGCGTGGGATCGAGACTGCAGTTATATACCCAGAGCGCTGGTTTAGCGAGATAGATTCTTAGCCACTTCTGCTTTCTCGTTGTGTTGCCTGCCTGAGAGAGGGAGGGCTGGGAGAACAGAGCTCACAGTGCAAACCCACTCCGACGAAAATAAACCCTGTGGTTTCTGACTACTGGACAGGGGAGAGAGGTTCCGAGCACTGCTGAACTGCAGCTCAGCTCTTCCCAGATCTGATACCAGGGGTGGGGGGGGGAGGGAGTCATTCACTGTTTACTGCTGATGGCTGAGCTGGTCCTGGGGTTGTGACCCTACACTCCCTGCCCAATAAATTCCAGAAAACATAGGAGCAGAATTAAGCCATTTGGCCCATTGAGTCTGCTACTCCATTTATTATGCCTCTCAACCTCATTCTCCTACATTTTCCCCATAACCTTTGACACCCTGACTAATCAAAAATCTATTAACCTCTGCTTTAAATATACCCAATGACTTGCCCTCTAAAGTTATCTGTGGCAGTGAATTCCACAGATTCACCATCCTCTGGCTAAAGAAATTCTTCCTCACTTCTGTTCTAAATGGATGTCCCACTATTCTGAGGCTGTGCCCACTAGTCCGAGACAGCCCACTAATTGAAACATCATCTCTATCTGGGCCAGGGTTCCCAACCCTTTTTATGCCATTGACTCCTACTATTAACTGAGAGGGTCCGTGGATCCCAGGTTGGGAACCCCATATCTAGACCTTTCAATATTTGATCAATTTCAATTAGATCCTCCTTCATTCTTCTAAACTCCAGCAAATTTGATCTGAATTCTTCAGCTGAGTGCTGGTGTTTGCAAGTTTTGTAGGGTGAGAGTCCAGTCTCCCACATCTCCCTTTCCCCACCAGACAGCCCCTTTGTTCTGTACCTCCCCATCAATCAATCCATCCCTCCAATTACTGTTAATTCCTCCTCAAAACACCTGACTGGCCCACCATCCTCATGTCATAACTTTTAAAGATGAGCTTTATTTGTCACATGTACATCAAAATATACAGTGGAATGCATCGCTCAACGCTGTCACAGGATGAGCTGGGGGCAGCCCACAAGTGTTGCCTTGCTTCTGGCACTAACGTAGCATGCCGATAACTCACTAACCTGTGCATCTCTGCACTGTGGGAGGAAACCCACGTGGTCAGGGAGAGAACATGCAAACTGCTTACAGGTTATATCAGCAATTGAACCCTGATCGCTGGTGCAGTAACACTATCATGCAGCCATAGAACATAAACTTTTCAGTCCAGAGACAGCTCTGGGGAATCTGGCAAGTTTCTGACCCCTGAGTCAGTGTGTGACCTGGGCCTTCCACACCATCACTGGACTGATGGGTCAGTGTCAGGTCTGCACATGCAGGCTCCTGCTGGTCCACCCAGCTAATAGGAGTCACCTGCCACTCATTTCAAACTTATCACTGGCAGCCTATTTAACCCAGTTCTCATCCACTCATCGAACCAGTCGCTCCTTGCTTTCACTCTCCTGGCATCGGGATTCATGCAGAGTGTCGAAGGCTGTGAGCTGAAAGGGGGTGAGACTGGGATACTGATACGAACAGGATTGAGCTTACCACAGCATTCTCTGTTAATCCCAGTTTCCTACGCTCAATCCATAACCCTCCAAGCTCTTCCCCTCCACGTACCTGTCCAAATGCCTCTAAGTGTTGCAGTTGTACCCACGTGGACCATTTCCTCCGGCAGTTCATTCCAGGTACTCACAACCTTCTGTGTACAATTACCTCTAGCATCTCTTTTAAATCTCTCCCTCTTATCTTGTATCTATGCCCTCCAGTTTAGAACTCCCTCACCCTGGGGAAAGGCTATGACTGTCCACCTTATGATTTTATAAAGTTCTACGAGGTCACCTCTCATTTCCCTGTTCTCCAAGGAATAAAGACCCGTCATGGCCAACCTCCCTCTATAACTCAGGCCCTCTAGTCCAGACAACATCCTTGTAAATCTCTTTTGCATTTTCTCCGGCTTGACAAAGTCTTTCCTATAACAGGCTGACCAAAAGAGTACACAATACTCCAATCTGTCTTCGCTCTACCCCCAATCTCACCCTCTTCCCACCTCTCTCTCCCCCTACCCTCTCCCCTTCTCTTCCCCTCCCATTACTCTGTCTTCTTTGTCCCCTCTCTCCCTCTTCCCCCACTCTCCCCATCCCTCCGTCCTCTCTTCCCCTCCTCTCCCCTCCCTCCCCCTCTCACCCCTCCCCCCCCTCTCATCTCCCTCTCTCCCCCCCTCCCTCCCCATGCACTTGCCATTTCTCTCTCGAACTAGCCATACTATCTCTCAGGACTGGTTGCCTCACACCTCAACAGGAAACCCTCAGGGTCCGACCTCATCACAGCTGCTGCTGAGTGAGGGCTGAGTGCACCATGCACAGGGAGCACCCGTTACCCAGGGGAGCAATTCCCATGCTGTAGGGAATTGCCCGTGGCACCTCTGTCACTTCAGGTGGACAATCTGCTGAGGAGGAGGTGGCCAAAGTAAAGGGGGTGGGAAGGGTGGACAGTACAAGGCTGTCCAGGGATATTGTTACTACATTAGAACCGTCTCCTCTAACTCAACACCAACATGGGTGGAGTTGCATTTCCCTGGTGTCTATCACAGCCACATCATCCCAAGGTGGCCAGGACCAGATTAATTTCACCAGCATATGTCGTGACATTTGTTACCATGACAGCACAGCACATTGAAATGCATGATAAACCAATACAGAGAGAAAAAAAACTGAGTTACATTAAGTATATATATGTCAATTATATAGTCTATTAAATGGTATGCAAAATTCTGAGAGGTGTACAGTGTATAGGATAAGTGCAAGCAGGCTTTTTCCACTGAGATTAGGTAGGACAACAACAAGAGGTCATGGGTTAAGGGTGAAAGGTGAGAAGTTTAAGGGGCACATGAGGGGAAATTTCTTTACTCAGAGGGTCCAGAAGACCATAAGATATAGGAACAGAATTAGGCCATTCAGCCCATTGAGTCTGCTCTGTCATTCCATCATGGTTGATCCCAGATCCCACTCAACTCCATACACCCGCCTTCTCGCCATATCCTTTGATTCCCCGACTGATCAGAAAACAATCAACTTCCACCTTAAATATACCCACAGACTTGGCCTCCACCGCAGTCTGTGGCAGAGCATTCCACAGATTCACTAATCTTTGGCTAAAAAAATTCCTCCTTAACTCTGTTCTAAAAGGTCCCCCCTCAATTTTGATGCTGTGCTCTCTAGTTTGGATACCCCCACCATAGAAAACATCCTCTCCACATCCACCCTATCTAGTCCTTTCAACATTCTGTAGCTTTAACTTAGATCCTCCTCTCCTCCCCCACCCCCCCCACATTCTTCTAAATTCCAATGAGTACAGGCCTAGATCTACAAAACGCTCCTCACAGGTTAACTTCTTCATCCTAGTGAGCCTCCTCTGGACTCTCTCCAATGACAACACATCCTTTCTGAGATATGGGGCCCAAAATTGTTGACAATACTCCAAGTGTGGCCTGACTAGTGTCTTATAAAGGCTCAGCATTATCCCCTTGCTTTTATAATCTATTGCCCTTGAAATGAATGCCAACATTACATTTGCCTTCTTTACCACAGATTCAACCTGTAAATTAACCTTCTGGGAGGTTGTGAGAGTGTTGAATGAGTTGCCAGTACGTGGTGCATGCGAGCTCAATTTCAGTATTAACAGAATTTGGATAGGTACATGGATAGTAAGGTTATGGAGGGCTATGGTTCTGATGCAGGTTGATGGGAGTGGGTCATTTAAATGGCTTTAGCATGGACTAGATGGGTTAAAGGGCCTGTTTCTGTGCTGTACTTCTCTATGACTCTGTGACTCCTCAGTACCCTACTGTTCACTGTGTAAGATCTACCCTGATTGGTCGTACTGAAGGGCAACACCTCGCACTTGTCTGCATTAAATTCCATTTGCCATTTTTCACCCCGTTTTTCCAGCTGATCTAGGTCCTGCTGCAAACCATGATAGTCTTCCTCGCTGTCCTCTACACCCCCAATCTTGGTTTCATCCACAAATTTGCTGACCTAGTTAACAACATAATTTTGAAGATCATTGATATAGAAGACAAACAATGGACCCAGCACCAATTCCTGTGGTACACCACTGGTCACAGGCCTCCAGTCAGAGAGCTAACCATCTACTACCACTCTCTGGCTTTTCCCACATAGCTAATGTCTAATCTAATTTACTACATCATCTTGAATACCAAGTAACTGAATATTCTTGACCAGCTGCTCATGCTGGACCTTGTCAAATGCCTTGCTAAAGCCCATGTAGACAATATCCACTGCCTTGCCTTCATCAACTTTCCTGGTAACTTCCTCAAGAATCTCTGTAAGATAGGTTAGACATGACCTACCACACACAAAGCCATGCTGACAATCCCTAATCAGTCCCTGACTATCCAAATACTCATATATCTGGTTTGTTAGAATATCTTCCAATAACTTTCCCACTACTGATGTCAGGCACACCGGCTGATAGTTTCCTGGTTTATTTTTAGAGCCTTTCTTAAACAACAGAACAACATTGGCTGTCCTCCAATGTCACTAAGCAGGTTTTAAATATTTCTGCTTGGGCTCCAGAAATTTCTACACTTGCCTACTGCAGGGTCTGATGGAACACCCTGTGCCAAAATAATTAAATTAATGATCAAACAGCCAACTAAACTAATCACTATGGACATCACAATGTCCATATCCTTCCATTTCCTCACAGCTATGAGCCTATCTAACTCTCTTTCAAAACTCTCAAGTACCTGCCACAGTTTCATTTTTGAAACAGTCATTGTTGGACAAACTGTGCATAGAAAGATCCCACAAGTAGCAAGGTGATAATTTATCAGCTGCGGGATGAAGACAGACCAGGACAGGAGCAAAGACCCTATTCATTGATAATAGACAATGGTGGATACACTTGGTAGGTCAGTTAGCATCTGTGAAGAGTCAATGATTCAGATGGAAGGGAGCAGGTGGGAAGCCAGACCATCACACTCTGACTGGCTCAGTAGCTATCCAGGTGCTCCTGGGTCCTCCCGAATTGTCAGCCTTGGGGGTGCAGGGTGGGATGTTGAGTTTTGCTCAGATCCCTGATCCCACTACCTCTGCCCATGGGCTGAAGATTGACATTCTTCACGGCCCTGCTGGGGAAGGTGCTCCCTCAGTGCTGATGGTACATTGGTAACTAGTAGTAGTCTCTTGAAGTCTGAGGAAGACGAATGTGTTGCACAATCAACGTCTGTGGGCATGCATATGACTTCTGAGGCCGAAGTCCGAAGCACAGATAGGGTCGCAGATGGGGCAAGGAGCACCGCCTGTTGGGGCAGGAGCGGACGCCTTCCTGTGTCTTTCTTGACTCGCCTTGAGGCGCTGCATGCGCCAGTTGGCTTGGAAGTTGTTTGCTGCCGTGGAGCATAGATTGCACCACTTGGACTGATCAGCTGACCGGTACATTGGTAAAGCGGTTTATTATTATGACGTTTACTGTGATACAGTGAAAAACTTCTCCGTACAGATCAATTCATTTCACAGTGCACTGAGGCAGTACAAGGGAAACAATAACAAAAAGCAGAATAAAGTGTTACAGCCACAGAGAAAGTGTAATTCAGACAGACAAGGTCATAATGAGGTAGATTGTGAGATCAAGAATCCATCTTATCCCACTAGAGAACCATTCAGTTGTTTGATGACAGTGAGATAGAAGCCTGGTGTACGTGCTTTCAAGCCTTCCTGTCTTCTCCCGAATGGGAGCGAGGAGAATGTCCGGGGTGAGTGGGGCCTTGATTACTCTGGCAGTTTTCCTGAGACAGTGAGATGTGTAGACAGAGTCTATAGAGAGGAGGCTGGTTTCCATGATGAGCAGAGCCTTGTCCACAACTCTGCACTTTCCAACAATCTGTAGAGGGCTGTTACCAGACCAAGTGGTTAAGCACCCAGTTAAGATGTGTTTTATGGTGCATCAATAAGAATGGTGAGGGTCAAATTCCTTTAGCTCCCTGAGGAAGCGGCGGTGCTGGTGAGACATGATGTCTAAGCCTTTGGACTCTGACAGGTTATTGATGATGTTCACTCCAAGGGACATGAAGCTCTCACCCTTCTCAACCACAACATCACTGATGTGGACAGACATGTGCAACCCGCCCCCTTCCTGAGGTCAATAACTGCTCAATGGGGAGGGTGTCCCTGGATTTAGCCCCAGAGACAAGGCCTGACCAACGAGTGTCTGATGCCCAACCCCTTGGCCAGCCTAACACTCCCCAGACAGCACCCCCAGAGTCCCCAGAGGGGCAAAATGTAACAGGATGCATTGTCAGTTTATATCCAGGATTGCCCTGTCATTTGGGGCAATGTCTCAGAGGAGGTCTGCTCCATGGAACTCCAGAGACCAGATCTGACCAACTCTGGAGATGGTGCCTGTCCCTTTAAGGAAAACACTGTCCCCAATTGCACTAGCAGGAATCTCTCATTGATTTGTTGGTGACCAGCTGCCCCCTACTGTTACTTCCAGGTATTTCGCCCTATTCATAATTCAGTCGAAGGCTGAGCCCCTCAGGGCCTGAAAAAGGCAACCCAGATTTAACCCTACAATATGGAACGTCCAGAGGTTAGCAGGGTAACCTGTCAGGCAGATGGAGAGAATCGGTGTGGGCTGATTGGAGAGTCTGAACATTGGACCCAGGTTGCAAGTGATTTTCATCAACCATCAGGTTTTTGAACTGACCTGCACAACACTAAACCTACCTGAGCAAAGGAAACATTTTAACAGAGGGGTGGGGCGTGCAGAAAGTTACCAGCTAACTAACTATTTCTCGCTCTCTCTCTCTGCCTCTCTCCTCTCCCTCTCACCCACTCCCATTCTCTCTCTCTCTGCGCTCTCTCTCTCCCCTCCTCCTCTCTCCTCCCTCCTTCCCATCAAAACTCAAATCTATGTTCTTATCCATAAAGTACTTTAGGAATGCTTGCATCGTGTCCTCGTGTGGCAAATCCAGCACACTGCAGTGTGCAAGGCTGCAGAATAGTGGACAGAGCCTGCTCCATCATAGATGCAGACCACCTCACCACTGACAGCATTCAGAGGCACTGCCTCTGTCACGAAGATCCCCACCATCCAGACCAGCCGCTTCTTGCAGCAGCCATTGAGCAGGAGGTACAGAAGCCTGAAGTCCCACACCAGCAGGTTCAGGAACAGTTAATTCCCTACAACCATCAGATTCTTGCGCATTGCTAACCCCACTCAGCAAGGAACACTACAGGCCACTTCTGGTACTACCATGCACCCGTCTCTAAATGTGTCTTTGGTTCTTGCACAATGTCTGTGCTTACACAGTTTCCTTCACTATTTTTTACAATGTTTGTGTATAATTTGTATCTGTGCACCGTCTGTTCCAGATTGGATCGGAAGGCCTTCTTTGGTCAGAGTCGACCATTGATATAGCGTCTACTTCGGAGTTGGTACGCATGCCAGGGCAGCACGCTGGCCACGCATCAGGCTCTGCCTCCCCACACAGCTGATGAACCCAAAGGAATGGCAGAGACCCATACAGTTTGGCACAAGTGCTATGGTAGGATTTGAAGTTGAAGGAGTTGGCATTGAATTCAGAGTAGGATTACCTTAGGGACTCCAGCCCCAGATATTTCCTTGGGGTTTACTCCCATGAGTGGGTACAGCCACGAAGTAGCAAAGGTTTGAGATCAGAGTTTTCCTTCTAGAAGAGCTGTCAACCACACTGACAAGCCCCATCTGGCTGATGTCTATGACCAACTATTAATCTGCCTATTTCCATCAACTGTATCCGGACCATAGCCTTCCATACTCCTCCCATCTATGTACCTATCCAAACTTCTCTTAAATGTTGAAACTGGAATCACATCCACCACTTGTGCTGGCAGCTCATTCCACACTCTGAGTGAAGAAATTCCCCTCATGTTCCCCTTAAACATTTCACCTTTCACCCTTAACCCATGACCTCTAGTTCTAGTACCACTCAATCACTGTGGAAAAAGCCTGCTTGCATTTACCCTATCCATACCACTCATAATTTTGTATACCTCTATCAAACCTCCCCTCATTATCCTACGCTCTGGGGAATAAAGACCTAACCTATTCAATCCTTCCCTATAACTCAGGCCCTCCAAGCCTGGCACCATCCTTGTAACTTTTTCTGCTCTCCTTCAAGCTTCTTGAGAAGCTTTGGGCGTTGCACCGTCCAGGTGTTCTGTCACACCTTGACTTGAGCCATATTGTCAGTGGAAGAGGTGACCCAGGCCCTAAGTACAACCCTCCTCTGCCCTGTGTTTCTCAATGAGGAGGCTTTCGAGAGGAGAATTACCAGTATGCTGTCTGGATTAGAGAGCATGTCATATGAGTACTGGCTGAGCAACCTAGGGCTTTTCTCTTTGCAGTGAAGGAGGACGGGAGGTGAACAAGATGATCAGCAGCATAGATCGAGCAGACAATTAGCGCCTTCTTCTCGGGGGAAATGGCTACTTCAGGGGGGCATAACTTTAATGTGATTGGACAAAAATTATAGGAGGGATGACAGAAGTGAGTTTCTTTACACAGAGAATGGTGGGTGCTTAGAATGTGCTGCCAGGCGTGGTGGAAAACAGACAGACAGACAGACATACTTTATTGATCCCGAAGGAAATTGGGTTTCATTACAACCGCACCAAGAATAGTGAAGAAATATAGCAATATAAAACCATAAATAATTAAATAATAATAAGTTAATCATGCTAAGTGGAAATAAGTCCAGGACCAGCCTATTGGCTCAGGGTGTCTGACACTCCGAGGGAGGAGTTGTAAAGTTTGATGGCCACAGGTAGGAATGACTTCCTATGACGCTCAGTGTTGCATCTCGGTGGAATGAGTCTCTGGCTGAATGTACTCCTGTGCCTAACCAGTACATTATGGAGTGGATGGGAGTCATTGTTCAAGATGGCATGCAACTTGGACAGCATCCTCTTTTCAGACACCACCGTCAGAGAGTCCAGTTCCACCCCCACAACATCACTGGCCTTACGAATGAGTTTGTTGATTCTGTTGGTGTCTGCTACCCTCAGCCTGCTGCCCCAGCACACAACAGCAAACATGATAGCACTGGCCACCACAGACTTGTAGAACATCCTCAGCATCATCCAGCAGATGTTAAACGACCTCAGTCTCCTCAGGAAATAGAGACGGCTCTGACCCTTCTTGTAGACAGCCTCAGCGTTCTTTGACCAGTCCAGTTTATTGTCCATTCGTATTCCCAGGTATTTGTAATCCTCCACCATGTCTACACTGACTCCTTGGATGGAAACAGGGGTCACCAGTGTCTTAGCCCTCCTCAGGTCCACCACCAGCGCCTTAGTCTTTTTCACATTAAGCTGCAGATGATTCTGCTCGCACCATGTGACAAAGTTTCCCACCGTAGCCCTGTACTCAGCCTCATCGCCCTTGCTGATACATCTAACTATGGCAGAGTCATCAGAAAACTTCTGAAGATGGCAAGACTCTGTGTTGTAGTTGAAGTCCGAGGTGTAGATGGTGAAGAGAAAGGGAGACAGGACAGTCCCCTGTGGAGCCCCAGTGCTGCTGACCACTCTGTCTGACACACAGTGTTGCAAGCGCACGTACTGTGGTCTGCCAGTCAGGTAATCAGTAATCCATGACACCAGGGAAGCATCCACCTGCATCACTGTCAGCTTCTCACCCAGCAGAGCAGGGCGGATGGTGTTGAACGCACGGGAGAAGTAAAAAAACATGACCCTCGCAGTGCTCGTGTCTTGTCCAGGTGGGCGTAGACACAGTTCTGCAGGTAGACGATGACATCATCAACTCCTAGTCAGGGCTGATAGGCGAACTGCAGGGGGTCTAAGTGTGGCCTAACCATAGGCCGGAGCTACTCTAGAACAAGTCTCTCCAGGGTCTTCATGATGTGGGAGGTCAATGCCACCGGTCTGTAGTCATTGGAGCCACTGGAGAAGACTACTAGGGTCACTATGAGGCTCTTAGACAAGCACGTTAACAAAAGAAAAATGGAGGGCAATGCAGGAGGGAAGGGGTGGATTGATCTTAGAGGAGGTTCAAATGCCAGCACAATATTGTGGGCTGAAGGGCCTGTACTGTTCTAAGTTCTATGTTTTAACTCCTGTGCTAAAGTCCTGGGCCGTGTTCATTAACCACCAACACCCACAACTATTTCCTCGGTTCAAGGTCAGCCATTAGCTTTACGTTTACCAGGACTACTCTCTCCCACACTGGGGGGCGAGTTCCTCCATCCTCACCTCTGTAGTTCAGTTCTTTGATTGCTGATTCACAGCCTCAGTGAACGAGTTGTAAGTAGGTGCTGTCTGATCACACGGTAGAGATCACCCCCCATTATTGGTAGTTGAGAGCAGGTGACAGGTGGCTGAGCAGCTAGATTAAGATCATAAGACACAGGAGCAGAATTAGGCCATTTGGCCCATCAAGTCTGTTCTGCCATTCAATCATGGCCGATCCTTTTTTTCTCCCCCTCTCAGTCCCACTCAGCCTTCTCCCTGTAATCTTTGATACCATGGCCAATCAAGAAGCTATCAATCTCTGCCTTAAATACACCCAACGACCTGGCCTCCACAGCTGCTTGTGATAACAAATTCACCACCCTCTGGCTAAGGAAATTTCTCTGCATCTCTATTTTAAATTAACGCCTCTCTATCCTGAGGCTGTGCCCTTTTGCCCTAGAGTCCTCTGCCATGAAAGACATTTGTTTCATATCTACTCTGTCTAGGCCTTTCAAAATTCCAAAGGTTTCAATGAGATCCCCCCCCACCCTCATCCTTCCAATTCCAGCAAGCACAGGTCCAGAGCTAACAAATGTTCCTCATATGATAACCCTTTCATTCCTGGAATCATTGTTGTGAGCCTCCTCTGAACCCTCTCTAATGTCAGCACATCTTTTCTTAGATTAGAAACCCAAAGTTGTTCACAACACTCAAGGTGAGGCCTTACCAGTGCCTTATAAAGCCTCAGCATCATATCCCTGCTCTTGTATTCTCAGCCTCTTGAAATGAATGCTCACACTACATTTGCCTTCATAATCATCAACTCGACCTGCAAGTTAAACTTCAGGGTGTTCTGCACAAGGACTCTGATGACCTTTTGCATCTCAGATTTTTGGATTTTTTCCACGTTTAGGAAAAAGTCTTCACATTTATTTCTACTACCAAAGTGCATGACCATGCATTTTCCAACACTGCATTTCATTTGCCACTTTCTTGCCAATTCTTCTAATCTGTCTAAGTCCTTCTGCTGCCCACCTGTTTTGTCAACACTACCTGCCCCTCTTCCAATCTTTGTATCATCTGCAAATCTGGCAACAAAGCCATCTATTCCATCATCTAAGTTATTTATATACAGCATAAAAAGAAGCGGTCCCAACACCGACCTCTGCGGAAAACCACTAGTCACTGGCAGCCAATCAGGCAAGGAGCCTTTTATTCCCACTCGCTACCTCCTACCAATCAGCCAATGCTCTAACCATGCCAGTAACTTCCCTGTAATGCCATGGGCTCTTAACTTGGTAAGCAGCCTCAGGTGTGGCAACATACCATTTAGGTGCCAAGTTCATGTCCACAGATTGGATTTCTTTAGCCTAATTACCCCTACTGGGGCATAGGCCGTGGAAAGCATCTCGCCAGAGTCTGAGTGTAGCCCATACTCCTGGTGTATCCTTCCTCTCCCAGGGGTGAGGCTTTCGGAGCTTCTACTGGCATTTTTGTAGCTCTAGTTTTTAATGGGATGGATAGTTAAACCCTCTCTTCGCAGCTAGGCCTGGGATCATACATGGTGGAGTCAGACAGGATATAGATCATATTAAAGTACAGCACAGCACAGGCCTTTTGGTCGACAATGTTGAGCCAATCCTTTAATCCACTTTAAGATCAATCTAACACTTCCCTCCTACATAGACCTTCATTTTTCTATTGTCCACGTGCCTATGATATGCATGGTAAAGATGGGGCGCCGTTGAGTAGAGGCTGGTGTGCTGGAACACTGTGTGACTGAGTGAGGATTGCTACTCTGCACTTAGTCATAGGCCACATTGTCATCGAGTAGGGAAACAGGCCTTCGGCCCAACTCATCCACTGCTGTCTGCACACATTGAGCAGTGAGGAATATTGAACAGATATTTTGATGCACCGATATGGGCACTATTTAAAATACTCTACTTGTGGTTGTTTGGGGGATAAATATTCACAGGGGGCGTGGAACAGGGAGACAAGCAGAGTGGAAGTGACACCCAGAGGATTGAAATATTGACTGAGTATACAGGGCAGGACCAGCAGAGGGAACCAGAGAGCCCAGCACAGACTGACACAAACCCAACCTGCATATCTATAGAGCCTTCCACAACCTGGGACGTCCCAAAGTTCACCACACACACGGAAGTACATTTATACTTTAGGTACTATTGCAATATACAAGGTTACTGCACAGAAATCTCCCACAAACAGTGACGTGGTGTCATGACACTAATCCTTCAGCGCTGCCACTTAAATTCAGCCTGGATCTTCAGGTAACCCACTGCACCGGAACCCTGGGATAGTCTCAGCTCATCCCTCCTGCATTCTCCGAGTTCCCTAACTCCACCAGCTTAAATGACCAGCATGGAGGACTTGGGTTGAAGGGGCCTGTTTCTGCACTGTATCACTTGGTAACTCGGCTGAATCTGCCCTGAAGCACGGAGGACAGGGACGGCAGAATAGCTATGTACCGGGGAGAACCACAGCTGCAACCCTCTGTTCCACAGGAGCTTACTGTTTACTGTTATCTGTGCTGCATGTTGAATGATGTCTTATTAACTTATTTATGGTAATATAGTAATAATTTATGGTAACAAAATAATTTTATGTGTTGTGTACGATATATGTTTTGTGGGTGCACCATGGCCCAGAGGAACACTGTTTCATTTGGTTGTATATATGTACAGTCAGATGACAATAGACTTGAACGTGAGTGACTATACACCTCAAACCAACGAGTGTTGCCTTCAGAGACCAGCGACTTTGGGGCGTCCCAATGAAACAGGCCTGTCCTTTCTTCAAAGGGAGAGGGTGCTGAGACTGAGGATGTCGGAGGGTCAATGCTCGCGAACCCAGGACAGCGTTGGCTGGTGTCTCACTAGCTGAGATCAAACAGACACAGGCATGAGGGAAGAGGCCAATATCAGAAGGTCAGGCTGAGGAGTCCATGTGACCACGTGGGGAATTTGTGCTGCACCCCTGCCCATTGGACCATTGACCTCACAATCTACCTTGTTGTCATCTTCCTCCTTACTGTCTGCCTGCACTGTGCTTTCTCTGTAGCCGTTACACTTTATTCTGCCTTGTTATCGTTTTACCTTGTTCCACCTCAGAGCACTGTGTAATGGTCTGATCTGTATGAACAGCGTGCGAGACAAACTTCTCACTGTATCTCGGTACATGTGACAATAATAAACCAATACCAGTGTACACTGCACTGCCAATAGATCAGAATTTGATCCCCGTCACTCCCTTTGCTCTCGGATCTGATTCTGTGAACCTCACCAGGAATCCTGCTGCTGTTGTACAGCCACTGGGAATTCCTCCTCCTGTAAATACCCCCTCTCCAGTACAACATCGTGTGTGTGTGACAGGACTTCAGCCTGGTTCCACCATGGGGTAGAACCCGGAGTCCTGGCTGCCTTCTGCTCTGCAGCCCCATCCCTTCTGCAGATGCTGACTGTCCGATGCTTTGGTGAATCTGTCGCCCACCCCATGGACACATGCCCCAACAATGAATGTGTGTGTGTTCACTTCTCAGCTCATGCTGTGCCCTCCCTGGAAAG
Source organism: Hemitrygon akajei (assembly GCF_048418815.1). Classification (NCBI taxonomy): domain Eukaryota; kingdom Metazoa; phylum Chordata; class Chondrichthyes; order Myliobatiformes; family Dasyatidae; genus Hemitrygon; species Hemitrygon akajei. Next base: position 1,946,204 of record NC_133139.1, on the reverse strand, counting down.
GCCCAAATATTGAACGTTTATTCTCTGATTTTACTAACTCAAGTGTCTTCACCTGGAGCTGAAGCAACATTCCTCTATTCTGAGGCTGTGCCCTTTAGTCCTAGACTCTCCACTATGGGAAACATCCTCTCCATATCCACTCTATCTAGGCCTTTCAATATTCTATAAAATTCATTACGTCCTTCCCCTCCCCACCCCACGTTCTTCCAAACTACAGTGAGTATTGGTCCAAAGTCATCAAACACTTCTCATACCTTTCATTCCAGGAATCATTCCCGTGAATCTCCTCTTGACCCTCTCCAATGCCAGCACATCAATAATAGAGCTTTGACTAGCGACCAATCTGCATTTATGATCAATTAGCAAGAGCACAGTAAAGGAAGGCAGGGGCAAGCACAGTGACTGTCATCTGAGTGGACAGAGTCAGAGTGGTGATCTTGAGGCTTCAGCTCTTCAAGGCTTCAGTCCGAGAAAACAAGAAATTAAAAAGCTCTAGGTTAATTTTTTTTTCACATCCCTTCTTTATATCTGCTCAACTAGGACAGTAGAGATTCCAGGCAGGATAGTTGAATGCTCCTCTTGTGGGATGTGGGAAGGCAGGGAGACCTCCAGAATCCCCGACAACCACAACTGGGAGAAGTACATCGAGCTGCAATTTCCAACAATTCATGTTAAGGATTTGGAGCTGGAACTGGATGAACATTGGATCATTGAGGAGGCTGAAGAGGTGATAAGTACGACATATAGAGAGGCTGTCCCAAGGTGCAGGACACAGGAAACTGTGAAGTCAGGAATGAGAAAGGAGATTAGGAGCCAGTGCAGAATACCCCTGTGGCCACCCCCTCAAAAACAGAGAGGGGCAGGTGAACTAACAGAGAAAAATCGGTGAGGTCGGGTCTCTGGCACTGTCTGGCTCTGTGACACCAAGGGGAATGGGGGAAGGAGAGGCACTCTGTGGTGACAGAGAATTCATTAGTTAGGGATAACTGACAGGAAGTTTGGTGGGTGAGAATGAGATTGCCTCCAGGGTGCCAGTGCCGGGAACATCCTGGATCAAGTCTTCAGCATTCTTAGGTGGGAGGGTGAACAGCCAGAGGTCATGGTCCATAGAGGTACCAATGACATGGGTAGGGCAAGTGATGAGGTTCTGCAAAGTGAGTTCAGGAGTCAGGTGCTAAGTTAAAGAGCAGGACCTCCAGGGTTGTGATCTCAGGATTGCTACGTGTACCATGCACTAGTGAGGCCAGATCTACGAAGGTTAAATAGTTTAATACCTAGCTACGGAGTTGGTGTAGGACGGAGGGAAAAAGACTTTTGGATCATTGGGCTCTCTTCCAGAGAAGCTGGGACCTGTTCAGAAGGGACAGTTTGCACCTGAACTGGAGGGAGACTAATATTCTAGTGGGAAGGTTTGTTAATGCTGCATGGTGAGGTTTGAACTAGAGTCGCAGGGATACAGGAGCCAGAGTGTCAGTTCAGTTAGTGGAGAGGTTGTGGAGGCAGATGTTGGTAAGACCTCAGACAACGTCAGGAATCAAAAGGTTGAGCATGGTGTGACTAATGTTCTGAGCTGTGTATATTTCAATGCAGGAAGTATCGTAGGAAAGGCGGATAAGCTCAGGGAATGGATCAACACCTGGAGTTATGACATTGTAGCCATTAGTGAGACTTGACTGCAGAAGGGGCAAGACTGATAGCTCAATATTAACATAGAACATATAAATCTACAGCACATTACAGGCCCTTTGGCCCAGAATTTTGTGCTAACCATGTAACCTACTCTAGAAATTGCCTAAAATTACCCTACCACATAGCCTTCTATTTTACCAAGCTCCATGTACCTATCTAAGAGTCTCTTAAAAAACCCTATTATATTCGCCTCCACCACCATCACCGGCAGTGCATTCCACGCACCCACCACTTTCTGTGTGAAAAACTTACCCCTGACCTCCCCTCTGTACCTACTTCCAAGCAGCTTAAAACTATGCCCCCTCGTGTTAGCCATTTCAGCCCTAGGAGAAAGCCTATGGCTATCCACACGATCAATACCTCTTGTCATCTTATACACCTCTATCAGATTACCCCTCATCCTCCATCACTCCAAGGAGAAAGGCCAAGTTCACTCATACTATGCTCATAAAACACGCTCTCCAATCCAGGCAACATCCTTGTAAATCTCCTCTGAACCCTTTCTATAGTTTCCACGTTCTCTCTGTAGTGAGGCAACCAGAACTGAGCACAGTACTCCAAGTGGGGTCTGACCAGGGTCCTATATAGCTGTAACACTATAGGGTTCTGTTGTTTTAGACACGACAGTGGGAGGGATTAAAGGAAGAGAGGTGGCATAACTCATCAGGGGAAATGTCACAGCAGTGCTCAGTCAGGACAGACTGGAGAACTCGTCTAGTGAGGCTTCCTGGGTGGAACTGAGAAATAAGAAAGGTATGATTATGTTAATGGGTTATATTACAGACCACCCAACAGTCTGAGGGATTTAAAGGAACAAATTTGTAAAGAGATCCCAGACTGTTGCAAGAAACATAAGCTTGTTATAGTAGGTAATTTTAAATTTCTGCATATTGAATGAGAATCCCAGACTGTAAAAGGACTAGGTGGGATACAGGCTGTCAAAAATGTTCAGCAAAGTTTCTTTCATCAGCACATACAAGTCCCAATGAGAGAGTATGCAATACGTGATCTGTTATTAGGGAATGAGACAGGGCAGGTGACAGAAGTTTGTGTAGGGAAACATTTGCATCCAGTGACCACAATGCCATTAGTTTCAAAGTAAATATGCAAAGTGATAGGTCTGTTCTGCAGGCTGAGGTTCAAAATTGGAGAAAGGCCAATTCTGATGGTATCAGAAAGGATCTGGCAAGGGTGGACTGGGACAGGTTGTTTTCTGGCAAAGGTGTACTTGGTAAGTGGGGGGCCTTCAAAAGTGAAATTTTGAGAGTACAAAGCTAGTATGTGTGTCAGATTAAAAGATAAAAATAACAAGTGTAGGGAACTTTGGTTTTCAAGAGATATTGAGGCCCTGGTTCAGAGAAAAACGGAGGAGCATAGCGGGTACAGACAGGCGGGAGCACAGCGGGTACAGACAGGCGGGAACATAGCGGGTACAGACAGGCGGGAGCATAGCGGGTACAGACAGGCGGGAGCACAGCGGGTACAGACAGGCGGGAGCATAGCGGGTACAGACAGGCGGGAGCACAGCGGGTACAGACAGGCGGGAGCACAGCGGGTACAGACAGGCGGGAACACAGCGGGTACAGACAGGCGGGAGCATAGCGGGTACAGACAGGTGGGAACAGTGGGTACAGACAGGTGGGAACAGTGGGTATAGACAGGTGGGAACACAGTGGGTACAGACAGGTGGGAACACAGCGGGTACAGACAGGCGGGAACATAGCGGGTACAGACAGGTGGGAACAGTGGGTACAGACAGGTGGGAACAGTGGGTATAGATAGGTGGGAACACAGCGGTATAGACAGGTGGGAACACAGTGGGTACAGACAGGTGGGAACATAGCGGGTACAGACAGGCGGGAGCATAGCGGGTACAGACAGGCGGGAGCATAGCGGGTACAGACAGGTGGGAACACAGTGGGTACAGACAGGTGGGAACATAGCGGGTACAGACAGGCAGGAGCATAGCGGCTACAGACAGGTGGGAACACAGCGGGTACAGACAGGTGGGAACACATGTTGTGTTTCTGGAGTACAAGAGATGCATGAAAGCACTTGAGAGATAAATCAGGGCCAAAAGAAGGAATGAAGGTGCTCTAGCTGACAAGGTAAAGGAGAATCCAAAGGGATTCTACAGGTCATGTATGTTAAGAACAAAATTATTGCAAGGGACAAAGTTGGTCCTCTGGAAGACCAGAATGGTAATCTATGTGTGGAGTCAAAACAGATGGGGAAGATCTTAAATGCATTCTTTGCATCTGTATTTATTCGGGAGATGAACATAGAGTCTACAGAAGTGAAGCAAAGCGACATCAACTTCATGAACCCTGTACAGATTACAGAGGAAGAGGTGTTTACCACCCTGAGGCAAATCAGGGTGGATAAATCCCCAAGGCCTGGCAAGGTGCTCCCTCAAACCCTATGGGAGGCAAGTGCAGAAATTGCTGGGGCCCAACAGAGATATTTAAATCATCTTTAGCAACTGGAGAGGTGCCAGAGGATTGGAGGATAGCCACTATTGTTCCACAGTTTTAAAAAAAAGGCTTTCAACAGAAACTAGGAAATTATAGGTCGGTGAGTCTGACACCAGTTATCGGAAAGTTGCTGGAAGGTGTTCTAAAGGACTGGGTATTTCAGTATTTGGATAGACATGGACTGATTCAGGATAGCCAGCATGGCTTTGTGTGTGGTAGGTCATGTCTGAACAATCTTATAGTGTTTTTTGAGGAAGTTAGCAGAGAAGTGGAAGAAGGCAAGGCAGTGGAAGTTGTCTACATGGACTTCAGTAAGGCATTTGACAAGGTCCCACATGGGAGGCTGGTCAAGAAGGTTCAGCCACTTAGCATTCGATGAAGTAGTAGATTGGATTCAACATTGGCTTTGCGGGAGAAGTGAAAGAGTGATAGTAGATGGTTCTCCCTCCGACTGTAGGCCTGTGACTAGTGGAGTACTGTAGGAATTGGTGCTGGGTTCATTGTTTTTTGTCATCTATATCAATGATCTCGATGATAATGTGGTTAACTGGATCAGCAAATTTGCAGATAATGCCAAGATTGGGGGTGTAGTGGACAGTGAGGGAGGCTATCATGCCTTGCAGAGGGATTTGTAGCAGCTGGAAAAATGGGCTGAACAATGGCAGATGGAACTTAATGCAGACAAGTGCAAACTAGGACCAACCAGGGTAGGTCTCACACTGCAAACGGTAGGGTACTGAGGAGTGTGGTAGAACAAAGGGACCTGGGAATACAGGTCCATAAATCGTTGAAAGTACTGTCACGGGTTGATAGGGTCGTAAAGAAACTTTTTGGCACATTGGCCCTCATAAGTCAATACGCTGAGTACAGATTCTTAGGCTCCTTCCCAGCAACATTGTTATTTTCTTGAGCCCAAACAGTATTTATTTTCTTGAACGTTTCGTAATCTTATCTTTTCTTCTTAACTGGATTTTCCACATCCTTTGTACACCATGGTTCATTAACCCTACCAGCCTTTCCGTGCCTCAATGGAACATACCAACGCAGAATGCCATGCAAATGTTCCCTGAACATTTACCACATTTCTGCTGTGCATTTCCGAGAACATCTGCTCCCAATTTATATTCCCAAGTTCCTGCCTAATAGCATCATATTTCCCCCCACCCCAATTAAATGTTTTCCCAAAATGTCTGCTCCTATCCCTCTCCAGCGCTATGGTGAAGGAGATAGAGCTGTGATCACTACCTCCAAAATGCTCTCCCACTGAGAGACCTGACTCCTGACCAGCAACACACACAAAATGCTGGAGGAACTCAGCAGTCCAGGCAGCATCTAGGAAAAGAGCATAGTCAGTGTTTCAGGCCAAAACCCTTTGGCAGTACAGGAGAAAAAAGCCGAGGGGTAGATTTAAAAGGTGGGGGGAGGGAAGAGAGAAACACAAGTTGACAAGTGAAATCTGGAGGGCGAGGGATGAAGTAAAAAGCTGGGTCGTTGATTGGTGAAAGAAACAGAAGGCCATGGAAGAAAGAAAAGGGGGAGGAGCACCAGAGGGAGGTGATGCGCAGGCAAGGAGATAAGGTGAGAGAGAGAAAAAGGGGTGGGGAATGGTGAAGGGGGGAGGCATTACTGGAAGTTTGAGAAATTGATGTTCATGCCATCAGGTTGGAGGCTATCCAAATGGAATATAACGTGTTGTTCCTCCAACCTGAGTGTGGCCTCATCACGATAGTGGAGGAAGCCATGGATGGATATATGGGAATGGGAAGTGGAATTAAAATGGATGGCCCCTGGGAGATCCTGCTTTTTCTGGCAGACAGAGTGTAGGTGCTCTGTGAAGTGGTCTCCCAATCTACGTCAGCTCTCACCGATGTACAGGAGGCCACACCAGGAGCACCAGACACTGTGTATGATCCCAACAGACTCACTTGAAGAGTCGCCACACCTGGAAGGACTGTTTGGGCCTCTGAATGGTGGTGAGGGAGGAGGTGTAGGGGCAAGTGTAGCACTTGTTGCGCTTGCAAGAATAAGTGCCAGGAGGGAGATCAACGGGGAGGAACAAATGACCATATAACCATATAACCATATAACAATCACAGCACGGAAACAGGCCATTCCGGCCCTCCTAGTCCGTGCCGAACTCTTAATCTCACCTAGTCCCACCTACCCGCACTCAGCCCATAACCCTCCACTCCTTTCCTATCCATATACCTATCCAATTTTACCTTAAATGACACAACTGAACTGGCCTCTACTACTTCTACAGGAAGCTCATTCCACACAGCTATCACTCTCTGAGTAAAGAAATACCCCCTCGTGTTTCCCTTAAACTTTTGCCCCCTAACTCTCAAATCATGTCCTCGCGTTTGAATCTCCCCTACTCTCAATGGAAACAGCCTATTCACGTCAACTCTATCTATCCCTCTCAACATTTTAAATACCTCGATCAAATCCCCCTTCAACCTTCTACGCTCCAATGAATAGAGACCTAACTTGTTCAACCTTTCTCTGTAACTTAAGTGCTGAAACCCAGGTAACATCCTAGTAAATCTTCTCTGCACTCTCTCTAATTTATTGATATCTTTCCTATAATTCGGTGACCAGAACTGTACACAATATTCCAAATTTGGCCTTACCAATGCCTTGTACAATTTTAACATTACATCCCAACTTCTGTACTCAATGCTCTGATTTATAAAGGCCAGCGTTCCAAAAGCCTTCTTCACCACCCTATCTACATGAGACTCCACCTTCAGGGAACTATGCACTGTTATTCCTAGATCTCTCTGTTCCACTGCATTCCTCAATGCCCTACCATTTACCCTGTATGTTCTATTTGGATTTTTCCTGCCAAAATGTAGAACCTCACACTTCTCAGCATTAAACTCCATCTGCCAACGTTCAGCCCATTCTTCTAACCGGCATAAATCTCCCTGCAAGCTTTGAAAACCCACCTCATTATCCACAACACCTCCTACCTTAGTATCATCAGCATACTTACTAATCCAATTTACCACCCCATCATCCAGATCATTTATGTATATTACAAACAACATTGGGCCCAAAACAGATCCCTGAGGCACCCCGCTAGTCACCGGCCTCCATCCCGATAAACAATTATCCACCACTACTCTCTGGCATCTCCCATCTAGCCACTGTTGAATCCATTTTATTACTCCAGCATTAATACCTAACGACTGAACCTTCTTAACTAACCTTCCATGTGGAACTTTGTCAAAGGCCTTGCTGAAGTCCATATAGACTACATCCACTGCCTTACCCTCGTCAACATTCCTCGTAACTACTTCAAAAAATTCAATAAGGTTTGACATAAATGACAAGGGAGTCACATAGTCACATAGGGAACAATTCCTGTGGAAAGCAGAAAGTGGGGGGATGGATAGATATGCTTGGTGGGGGTATCCTGTTGAAGGTGGCAGAAGTTTCAGAGAATTATATGCTGGATGCGGAGGATGGTGGGGTGGTAGGTGAAGACAAGAGGAGCCCTATCCCTGGTAGGGTGGCAGGAGGATGGGGTAAGAGCAGATGTGTGTGAAATGGAAGAGATGCGGTTGAGATCAGCGTTGATGGTGGAGGAAGGGAAGCCCCTTTCTTTGACACTTGATCAGGTTCATTTCCCAATACCAGATTGAGTTCAGCCTCTCCTCTAGTTGCCTTATCTACAAACGTACATATTGCATCAGGAAACCTTCCTGAATGCATCTAACAAACTCCACCCCATCTAAACCACTTGCTCTAAGGAGGTGCCAGTCAATACAGTATTAGGAAAGTTAAAATCATCCATCAATAACCCTATTATTATTGTAGCATTTCAGAATCTGCCTCCCTACCTGTTCCTTGATATTTGTTACTCTTGGGGGGCTATAAAAACACCCAGTAGAGTTACTGCCCCCTTTCCTGTTTCTGACATCCACCCACACTGACTCAGTAGACAATCCCTCCATGACTTACTCCCTTTCTACTATCCATTTCCCTACCTCTTTTGCCTCTCTCCCTGCCCTTTTTGGAACATCTAAAACCTGGCACACTCAGCAGCCTTTCCTGCCCCTGAGACATCCAAGTCTCTGTAATGGCCACAAGATCATACTTCCACATTTTTACCCACACTCTAAGTTCACCCACCTTGTTCATGATACTCCTTGCGTTAAAATAGACCTATCTCAAACAATCAGGCTGAGTGCGTCTTTGCTCTATCATCTGCCTATCCATCCTCAAACTCCCCACAAGCTGTCTCTACTTCTGTGCCAACCACCCCATCCTCTGCCTCTTCACTTTGGCTCCCACTCCCCTGCAAATCTAGTTTAAACCCTCCCCAAAAGCATTAGCAAACCTCCCTCCCAGGATATTGGTTCCCCTCCAGTTCAAATGCAACCTGTTCCACTTGTACAGGTCACCCCTTCCCCAGAAAAGGTTCCAATGATTCAAGAACTTGGGAACCCTGCCCCCTGCACCATCTCCTCAGCCACTCATTCATCTGTGCTATCTTCCTGTTCTGACTTTCACTAGCTCATGGCACTGGGAGTAATCTGGAGATTACCACCTTGGAGGTCCTGCTCGTCAGCCTCCTTCCTAACTCCCAGACTTACTGCGCAGGTCCTCTACCTGTCTATGTCATTGGCACCAACATGTACCATGACTTCCAGATGCTCACCCTCCCCTTCAAGAATATTCTGCAACCACTCAGAGACATCCTGGACCTGAGCACCCGGGAGGTAACACACTATCCTGGCGTCTCTTTTGCTGCTGCAGAATCTCCTATCTGTTCCCCTCTGACTATTGCCCCACCTGACTTCACCCTACCCTTCTGAGGCTCAGAACAGACCGCAGTGCTATTGGTCTGGCAGCTGCTGCTGCCTTGCCCAGACAGGTCACCCCCCTCAGCAGTATCTGAGCAGAAGGGCCACAGAGGGAACTTGCAATGACTTCCTTCTCCCTTTATTCCTCCAGACGTACAAGACTGAGATTTGACAGAGGTATACACAATTATGAGGGATATAGATAGGGTGAATACTCACAGGCTTTTTCCACTGAGGATGGGTGGGACAGAGGTCATGGTTTATGGGTGAAAGGTGAGAAGTTTAAGAGGCACATGAGGGAAAACTTCTTCAGAGGGTCATGTGAGTGTGGAGTGAACTGCCAGCACAAGTGGTGCATGTGAACTCAATTTCATTGTTTAGAAGTTTGGATAGGTACATAGATGGTATGAATACAGAGGGTTACGGTCCCAGTGCAGCTTGATGGGACTAGGCAGTTTAAATGGTTTTGGCATGGACTAGATGGGCCAAAGGGCCTGTTTCTGTGTTGTTCTTCTCTATTACTCTATCTTTTCTTAGATAAGGGGCCCAAAACTGCTCCTAAAACTCCAAGTGATCTGACCAAAGCCCTATAGTCTCCGCATCATTACATCCTTGCTTTTGTATCCTAGTCCCCTCGAAATGAATGCTAACATTTACCTTCCTCACCATCGACTGTACCTGCACATTAACCTTTAGAGATCCGGAACAAGGACTTCCAAGTCCCGTTGCATCTTGGATTTCTGAATTCGCTCCCCTTCTAGAAACGCCTTCATTTCTTCCACACGGGTGTGGTTCGGGTCCACTCCACTCCCAAAGCACCGAACATATAACTAGCGTGGAGTATGGCTACTCGACACAGCTCAGAGATACTTCACCACGTTGCCATGGAGACGCTGGGAAACTTGGGCCATGCAACTGAGAACCCGGATTCGGGTCACTAACTTTGTGCCCTCACCTGAGCTAAAGCTGCGAGATAGGGAGAATAATGTTTAAAAGGTAAAGTGGCAGTTTTAAAATATGTTTTATTTTATTTAGAAATACGGCACGGTACCAGGCCAACGAGCCCAGAGCACCTAATAAACACCCTAATGACCAATTAACCTATTAACCCATACATCTGTGGGAGGAATCCGGGGCACCCGGAGGAAATTCACACAGTTACGGGGAAAACATAGAAGTTCTTTACAGATAGCGGCAGGAATGGAAGTCAGGTCACTGGCACAGTAAAACCTTGCGCTAACCGCTATGTTAACCTGATTGTAATTACTATTTAACTAGATAATCCCAGGCTGAACCAGCATCAGTGCCGTACAGACCAGGTGGGACGTGAGCCTGGCGGTTAACGGTTCGCAGGAAGAGCCGCCACTCCTCGTTGGTTAAAGCGGATCATCAAATATAAACGCACGAGATTCTGCAGATGGGGGAAACTAGAAGCAACACACACAAAATGCTGGAGGAACGCCGCAGGTCAGGCAACATCTATAGAGGGTCCGGAGATACGACTTGTATTAGTTATATATACATACAGTCATAGAAATATTGAAAAAACATAGAAACCCTACAGCACAATACAGGTCCTTCGGCCCACAAAGCTGCCAAACATGTCCCTACCTTAGAAAATACCTTGGGTTAAACATAACCCTCTATTTTTCTAAGCTCCATGTACCTATCCAGGAGTCTCTGGAAAGACCCTATCGTATCCGCCTCCACCACCGTGGCCGGCAGCCCATTCCACACACTCACCACTCTCTGTGTAAAAAACTTACCCCTGCCATCTCCACAGTGCCTACTTCCAAGATGACTGAACTCGGCCGACACATCGATTGTTTATTCATCTTCGTAATGTTGCCTGACTTCTAGCGTTCCAACCTGGGGTCCACGGACCCCTTGGTCAATGGAATTGGTCCATGGCATAAGAAAGGTTGTGAACCCCTGCTCCAACATTTTGCGTGTGTTAACTCAAATCTAATTGCTGCTCTGCACAGACATTGACCAGAAACGCGATGCGGATAACACTAAATCTGCAGAACTTTCTGGGCGTTTCCTGTACACCACGCAAATGAGGCCGTTCGTCCCGTCAACCCTCCCCTAATCCTCTGAAAGATTACTCTCCTTACTGCCATTCACTCGCCAGTCACCTCAGCATTACTCCAGTCATCTATTCTTGCCTTCCAGACATCCGAAACTGCTGCACGAATGCAGTTCCTATTTCAGTCCTCCCCATCACCAAACACATTCGGAGCTGCTCCCGAACCAGCGCCGGGTTCTTCCAGTTCCATTTCTATTTCTCTCAGGCTGCCAGCTGCCTGGATCTCTGGCTCAGTATCCCCTTCCTCAACTTCTCTCTTCCTTTGAGATGCCTAGTCCCCGTCCCGGGCTCTGTAACAAAGTGCACGTTTGTTCCCTCTCCCGGCACAGACGCAGAAGATGCGACGGATCTGCAAGTGTCGGTGCCGCGATTAGTTCCTTTACCCGCACAGATGAACTTCTGAAAAACCCTTCGTTCCCTCCTTCCCCTCTCGGTCGATAAAGCACGTCCACTCTGCGCTTCCCCCGAGGTTGTGGTCTCAGTGTTAAAGTTAATGCTAAAATTAGTGCCAGAATGACATCTGGTGTGGGTGTTACACACTGTCGATGTGGGTGTAACAATCGGTGCGGGTATTACACACAGTGTGCAGTCAGTGGGGCTGTTACACACAGTGGACAGTCACTGTGAGTGTTACAGTCGGTGCGGATATTACGCACGGTGTAGTCGGTGTAAGTGTTACAGTCGGTGCTGGTGTTACACGCATTGTACAATCGGTATGGGTGTTACACACAGTGTACAGCCAATGTGGGTTTCACAGTGGCTGCGCTGTTAAACACAGTAGATAGTCACCGTGGGTGCTACAGTTGGTGCAGATGTTACACATCATGTGGGTGTAACAATCGGTGCGGATATTACACACAATATACAGACGATATGTGTGTTATACATAGTGGACAGTCACTGTGGCTGTTACAGTTGGTGTGGGCGTTACACAGGGTACAATAGGTATGGGTGTTACACACAGTGTACAGTCGGTGTGGATGTTACACACAGTGTACAGACGGTGCGGGAGTCACACACACTGCACAGTCGGTGAGGATGTTACACACAGTGTACAGTCAGTGTGGATATTACACTCAGTGCGGATGTTACGCATGGTGTAGTCGGTGTGAGTGTTACAGTCAGTGCTGGTGTTACACGCATTGTACAGTTGGTATGGGTGTTACACACAGTGTACAGCCAATATGGGTTTCACAGTGGGTGCGCTGTTAAACACAATAGACAGTCACTGTGGGTGCTACAGTTGGTGTGGGCGTTACACAGGGTACAATAGGTATGGGTGTTACACACAGTGTACAGTCGGTGCGGGTGTTACACACAGTGTACAGTCGGTGTGGGTATTACACAGTGTACAGACGGTGTGGGTGTTACACACAGTGTACAGTCAGTGTGGATGTTACACACAGTGTACAGACGGTGCGGGTATTACACACAGTGTGCAGTCAGTGGGGCTGTTACACACAGTGGACAGTCACTGTGGGTGCTACAGTTGGTGCAGATGTTACACACAGCGTACAGTCGATGTGGGTGTAACAATCGGTGCAGATATTACACACAATATACAGATGATGTGTGTGTTATACATAGCGGACAGTCACTGTGGGTGTTACAGTTGGTGTGGGCGTTACACAGGGTACAATAGGTATGGGTGTTACACACAGTGTACAGTCGGTGCGGGTGTTACACTCGGTGTACAGACGGTGCGGGTGTTACACACAGTGTACAGTCAGCGTGGATGCGGGTATTACATACAGTGTACAGTCGGTGCAGATGTTACACACACTGTACAGTCGGTGTGGGTGTTACACACAGTGTACAGTCGGTGCGGATGTTACACACAGTGTACAGTCAGCATGGATGCAGGTATTACACACAGTGTACAGTCGGTGTGGGTGTTACACACAGTGTACAGTCGGTGCGGGTGTTACACACAGTGTACAGACGGTGCGGGTGTTACACACACTGTACAGTCGGTGCGGGTGTTACACACAGTGTACAGTCAGCATGGATGCAGGTATTACACACAGTGTACAGTCGGTGTGGGTGTTACACACAGTGTACAGTCGGTGCGGATGTTACACACAGTGTACAGTCAGCATGGATGCAGGTATTACACACAGTGTACAGTCGGTGCGGGTGTTACACACAGTGTACAGTCGGTGCGGGTGTTACACACAGTGTACAGTTGGTGCGGGTGTTACACACACTGTACAGTCGGTGCGGATGTTACACACAGTGTACAGACGGTGCGGGTGTCACACACAGTGTACAGTCGGTGCGGATGTTACACACACTGTACAGTCGGTGCAGGTGTTACACACAGTGTACAGTCAGTGTGGGTGTTACACACAGTGTACAGACGGTGCGGGTGTTACACACACTGTACAGTCGGTGCAAGTGTTACACACAGTGTACAGTCAGCGTGGATGCAGGTATTACACACAGTGTACAGACGGTGCGGGTGTTACACACACTGTACAGTCGGTGCGGGTGTTACACACAGTGTACAGTCAGCGTGGATGCAGGTATTACACACAGTGTACGGACGGTGCGGGTGTTACACACAGTGTACAGACGGTGCGGGTGTTACACACAGTGTACAGTCAGCGTGGATGCAGGTATTACACACAGTGTACAGACGGTGCGGGTGTTACACACAGTGTACAGTCGGTGCGGGTGTTACACACAGTGTACAGTCAGCGTGGATGCAGGTATTACACACAGTGTACAGTCGGTGCGGGTGTTACACACAGTGTACAGTCGGTGCGGGTGTTACACACAGTGTACAGTCAGCGTGGATGCAGGTATTACACACAGTGTACAGTCGGTGCGGGTGTTACACACAGTGTACAGTCAGCGTGGATGCAGGTATTACACACAGTGTACAGTCAGCGTGGATGCAGGTATTACACACAGTGTACAGTCGGTGCGGGTGTTACACACAGTGTACAGTCGGTGCGGGTGTTACACACAGTGTACAGACGGTGCGGGTGTTACACACAGTGTACAGTCAGCGTGGATGCAGGTATTACACACAGTGTACAGTCGGTGCGGGTGTTACACACAGTGTACAGTCAGCGTGGATGCAGGTATTACACACAGTGTACAGTCGGTGCGGGTGTTACACACAGTGTACAGTCAGTGTGGGTGTTACACACAGTGTACAGACGGTGCGGGTGTTACACACACTGTACAGTCGGTGCAAGTGTTACACACAGTGTACAGTCAGCGTGGATGCAGGTATTACACACAGTGTACAGACGGTGCGGGTGTTACACACACTGTACAGTCGGTGCGGGTGTTACACACAGTGTACAGTCAGCGTGGATGCAGGTATTACACACAGTGTACGGACGGTGCGGGTGTTACACACAGTGTACAGACGGTGCGGGTGTTACACACAGTGTACAGTCAGCGTGGATGCAGGTATTACACACAGTGTACAGACGGTGCGGGTGTTACACACAGTGTACAGTCGGTGCGGGTGTTACACACAGTGTACAGTCAGCGTGGATGCAGGTATTACACACAGTGTACAGTCGGTGCGGGTGTTACACACAGTGTACAGTCGGTGCGGGTGTTACACACAGTGTACAGTCAGCGTGGATGCAGGTATTACACACAGTGTACAGTCGGTGCGGGTGTTACACACAGTGTACAGTCAGCGTGGATGCAGGTATTACACACAGTGTACAGTCAGCGTGGATGCAGGTATTACACACAGTGTACAGTCGGTGCGGGTGTTACACACAGTGTACAGTCGGTGCGGGTGTTACACACAGTGTACAGACGGTGCGGGTGTTACACACAGTGTACAGTCAGCGTGGATGCAGGTATTACACACAGTGTACAGTCGGTGCGGGTGTTACACACAGTGTACAGTCAGCGTGGATGCAGGTATTACACACAGTGTACAGTCGGTGCGGGTGTTACACACAGTGTACAGTCGGTGCGGGTGTTACACACAGTGTACAGTCAGCGTGGATGCAGGTATTACACACAGTGTACAGTCGGTGTGGGTGTAAACTTCCCCAGATATTGCAATGATCGTCCGGAAGTGAAGGAGGGAGCAAAGGCCGGTCCGGAGCAGGAGTCTGCGCGGCGCAGAGATGCAGCGGAGCGTCGGGAAGACGCCGGAGACCCCGGGCACCGTGCATCTGTCGCCGGATCGCTGCCTGGCCGTCCTCCTCTCGCTCGCAGCTCTGGCCGCGCTCCTGACTCTGCCGCCCGCCTCTCTCCTGCTGCAGCCACCGGGACCCCAGCTCTCGCCCCTGCCCGCAGCTGCCACGCGTCTGCTACGCCCCGTCGCCCGGGGACTCGCCTCTCTGTCCGTGTCGCTACACCTGTGCTGTCTGCTCCTCGCTCTGCTGCACGGGCACCTGGCGGCCGACGGACAACCAGACAGGTAACCCCCCCCCCCCCACCCCTCCCCGACCCCGGTCCTTGTGCACAACAGAAGTGCCCACTTAAGCCGGGAACACCGAGGGTGCGCCGCGGGAGGCGACAGAGTGGGGGTATTGGGTCCGAGGAAGAGCTACAGGAGGCGGCAGAGTGGGGGTATTGGGTCCGAGGGTGCGCTGCGGAAGGCGGCAGAGTGGGGGATCTGGGCCGTGGGAGCGCCGCTGGAGTGGGTGGTATAGAAGTTCGGAGCATATGGAGCGCATCCGATTCGTTTCTGTCACGTAATGATGCTGAAGTAATTCGAATAGACAGGATTACTGAAATACACTTTTCACTGGCCTTCCAAAGCAATCTATTGACAAACTTCAACTCTTTCGGCACTCCGCTGCTCGACTTTTATCCAAAACCCGGATGAGAGAACATAACACTCCCGTCCTGGCTACTCTGCATTGGCTTCCTGTATCTTTTAGAGTCCCCTCGCTTGTTTTTAAATCTCTCAATTGTCTGGGACTGGAGTGCATCACGGACTGATTTTCGTTTTATAATCCTGCTCGAACTGTCAGGCCTTCTTCCCCTGGTCTCTTAATTTAAACAATCTCCCTCAAAAGAACACTGGAAGGTCAGTTTTTGAACTACGCTCCTAAACTGTGGAATTCAATACATAAAACTACAGTATAAGGAATGTAGACTTAGTTAACACTTTTAAACACCAGTTCAATGCCTATTTATTTAACCTTGCTTTGAACAAACATCGTTTTTGTCTTTTATTTTCACGTTTGCACTTTATCCCATCGTAAAGTACTGCGTTGTCTGTATGAAAGATAATCTATAATAGGTTATTATCCATTTGAGGTGTGTACTATGGATCCCGTTGCGGTTCCGTGGGGATTGAGGTCTCCGTCACCGGGACGATGATCTGACCACCGTCACGTTCAGCTGCTGGAGCTCCTTTACCCACATCGGGGGCTCCCTCGCCCACACCCGGAGTTCCCTCGCCCACATTCAGGTCTGCACTTCTCAAAAGGGCTCCGACTTTGGATGATTAAGGTGCAATTCGGTATCAGGTGGACCCATGCGCAGGTGTGATCGGATTGCGTGGGAGATGCAGCCCCGGTACATTGATGTGGAGTCTCTGTGGGGACGGGGGCAGTACTGGAGGGCTTTCGGCCCATTGTACCTGTGCTGAATCTCTGGTTGCTCTCACCTCCTGCTCATTCCCTGGGATACCGCCAATGTGTGTTAGCCGGTACTGGATTTATGAGGGTTCTAACCGTGGCACCTCCTTTGGCACGGTGGGCGGGAGCTGCTCTCTTTCCATTCGGCCACTCCAGCGCTCTGCTCGCCCACTCATGCAGTAGGCATCACCCTGCTGCCTCCGCCTCTCGCACCTCGCCCCGCGCTCTGACATCCCCACACTTTCACCCCTCCCGTCCCCCTCCCCCCGTCCGTCTGACACCCCTCCATACCTCAGAATAATAAGTATACCACTTTGGATACTGTCGAGGGGGCGAGCTTCAGGGGGAGCCGGAGCCACCGGGTCTCTGGCACTCAGCCTGGTGCTGCGGCTTAGAAGAGTAGAGGGGTGAAGAGGATTGCGGTGTTCCATTGTCAGAGGAATGGAGACAAGATTGTGTGGGCGCGATAGAGACAAATGTCTCCGCTCCTCGAGAAGGGAGAGAGGCAGAAGAATTTAAACTATAGGATAGTTAGTCTGACCTCAGTGGTTGGGAAGATATTGGAGTCGATCGTTAAGGATGTGATTTCGGGGTACTTGGAGTCACATGATAGAGCAGGCTGTAGTCAGCATGGTTTCCACAAGAGAAAATCTTGCCCGACAAATCTGTTGGAATTCTTTGAAGAAATTGCAAGCAGCATAGACAAAGGAGAATCGGTGGTTGTTGTGTGCTCGGATTTTCAGAAGGATTTTCACATGAGGCAGCTTAACAAGATACCAGCTCATGGTATTACAGGAAAGATACTAGCATCGATAGAGCATTGGCTGATTGGCAGGAGACAAAGTGTGGGATTAAAGGGAACATTTTCTGGTTGACTGCCGGTGACTAGTGGTGTTCCACGTGGGTCTATGATTGGGACCGCTTCTTTTCACGAAAATATGTGAATGATTTGAATGACGGAATTGGTGGCCCTGTGGCCAAGTTTGTGGATGATACGAACATAAGTGGAGTGGTGGGTAGCTTTGAGGAAGCAGAAAGGCTACAGAAGGACTTAGATTCGGAGAATGGCCAAAGACGTGGCATATGGAACACAGTGTCGGGAAGTGAATAGTCATGCATTTTGGAGAAGAAATAAAAGGGCAGACTATGTTCAAAATGTTCGAAATTCAAAACTCTGAGGCGCAAAGGGAGCTGGGAGTCCTGCGGGATTCTCTGAAGGTTAATTTGCAAATTGAGTTGATGGCGAGGAAGGCAAATGCAATGTTAGCATTCATTTCGAGAGGACCTGAATAGCAAGGATGTAATGTTCAGGCTTGATAAAGCATTGGTGAGGCCTCACTTGGAGTTTTGTGATCAGTTTTGGTCACCTTATCCAAGAAAGGATGTGCTGACATTGGAGATGGTTCAAAAGATGTTCGCGAAAATGATTCCGGGTTTGAAAGCCTTATCGTGTGAGGAGCGTTTGATAGCTCTGGGCCTGTACTCACTGGAATTCAGAAGAGCGAGTGGGGGTCTCATTGAAACCTATCGAATGTTGAAAGCCTTTGATAGAGTGGATGTGGAGAGGATGTTTCCTATAATGGGAGAGTCTAAAACCAGAGGACACCGCCTCAGAATAGAAGGACTTCCATTTAGAATGGAGCTCAGAAGGACATGGCATGAAGGGATGCGGAGAGAAGACAGGTGATTGGGCCCGAGAGGACAATTGGATCAGCTATGATCAAATGGCGAACAGACTCGCTGGGCCAAATGGTCTAATTCTGCTCCTATATCTTATGGAAACCGGACCACCTAGACCATGGATCACAGGACCATGCTGTCACAGGGAGAACGTGCAAACTTCTTACCGACAGGGGCGGGGATTGAACCCAGATCGGTAGCACGCCAACCGCTATGCCGTCCGTGTCTACGGGGAGATAGATACGCCATGTGGCGGAACAGGTTCCACTTACTTCGTAAATTCATCTCTGAACGCCCCATCAGGAAAAAAGGGAGAGGGCGGGTTGTTAAACCAGGTGAAGAACGGGGAACAGCAATGGCTAATCCGGAGGTGAAACCAGACTGACCAATCATCAAAGCGATGCAGGATTGTGGGGTGGGGCAGTGCTAAGTGTGCAGAGCATGATCCCACATACGGCGGAGAGACGACGGTGGTCGGACCACGCGTATATTAATTGAATGACAAATCCGCAGTAACACACACACAATATGCTGGAGGAACTCAGCCGGTCTGGCACCATCTATGGAAATGAATAAACAGTCGACCCTTCGGCCGAGACCCTTGCATCAGGCCTCGTGAAGAATCTCATGATGAAGAGTCCTGGTGAAGGGTCTCGGCCCAAAAGGACTCTTTATTCCTCGTCATAGAGACTGCCTGCCTGGCCTGCTGAGTTCCTCCAGCATTTTGTGCTTGTTTGCTTTTGGACTCTATTCCTCGTCACAGACACTGCCTGGCCTGCTGAGTTCCTCCAGCATTTTGTGTGTGTCGTTCAGGACTTGCAGCGTCTGCAGAATCTCTAGTGTTTATGATTCGCTGTTTTGTGACTGTTCTCGGGTTCTGACTCTCCGCAAACGTGAGTTGGGACTTTAATGAACTGCGGGCTTTGTGTTAGTGTCTTTTATACAGAAAGCAACGCCCCCCCCCCCCCCACCACCTCGACCCCTTTGTAAGGGGCCAAATTGGCTTGGCTCACAGTGAACGTGTCAACCCCAACCTGAACTAGTCTGAATTCACTTTGAGACAGTAACAGTCAGTGCGGGTTTGCTTCCGGCCCCTAACCCGGGCCACTTTCCCAGAGACTGTGCTCGGAACGGAATTCCATTTGAATTGCCAGTTCCCGGGTGAGGGAAGGGCAGGCACGTTCCAGTTGGCATTCGGAAAGAACGGTACAAAGAAGCCGCGACAGGTCACGGTGCCAAATACTGGAGATAGTTGGCAAGGGTGTCCCTTTGAGAGCTTCTATGCGCAACTGACACCGCAGACCAGACGCTTCACCGAGGAATTAGCCAACAAGAACCGTCATCTACAATATGACAGAGGAAATAAAACGATAGACAACGATTCAACCCCCCCCCCCCAACACCCGCGCCCGCAAAACTGACACCCACGGCTCGAATGACACCCAGGAACGCCACCATCGGCAGCTATCACTCCACGCTGCCCACACTCGGAGATGTACCACCACGAATCTTGGCACATCCCCTTCGCAAAGAATGAAAATAATCTGCACATGTTGGAAATCCAAATAAAGTAGACCCCCCCCCCCCACCCCTCAAACACTCGGCAGGTCATGCAGCGTCTGTGGGAAGTGACGGAATCAGCGTTTCAAGTCAGATACCGTTGACCTGAACTATAGAAACATCTTCCCCTTTTTGAGTTTTGCTCAAAAAGGCGGCTTCCGTCACTAAGGACCCCCATCACCCAGAACACCCCCTCTTCTCGGTGCTACAATCGAGCAGGTACAGAAGCCTGATGGCACACACTCAATGTTTCAGGAACAGCCTTTTCTTCTCTGCCGTCAAATATCTGAATGGACAATGAATCCATGAATACCACGTCACTATTCTGCTCTCTTTTTGCATTATTTTATAGTCGCAATGTACTGCTGCCGCAGGACAACAGATGTCACGTCCTGTGCCAGTGATGACTCTGATTCTCTGATTCCTCGAGGTTGCAGGAGTTCAGGAAAGCCACTCATCGCCGCCACCTCAAGCAACCTGGGGGAGGGCAAGGAGGCTTCTCCGTCCCGGGAACGCGAAGGGGTGGGGGGGGGGGTGAGAAATATGAGAACCAACGGTCCCAGAAGCAACAAAAGCAAAAGGGTTAGTAAATATCTTCACTCTGGAGTTTCAACGCTGATACATCCCCAACCCCAGCTTGAGCCCCCCTTCTCCCACCATACCCCCTCCGGGAATGGGAAGTTGTAACACTTGTGTAGCTGGCAGGGATATATGGCAGGAGGGAGGTCAGTGGGGACAGATGAACGGCAAGGAAATCGCGGAGGGAGCGATCCTTGCGGAAAGCGGACAGTGGAATGGAGGGGGTAGTAAAGAAATGCTTAGTGGTAGGATCTCTTTGGAAATGGAAGTTGTGGAGGCTCATGGGATGGTAGGTGAGGACAAGAGAAACTCGTTCTTTGTTAAGGTGGCGGGAAGGTGGGTTGAATGTGGGTGTCCGGGAGATGGAGGAGATGTCGGTGAGGGCAGCATCAATGGTGGAGGAAGAGAAACCCCCGTTCTGCAGAATATATTGCGTTTGGGACATGATGAAGGACCCCTCCCACCGCAGTCATTCTGAATGGACCTACTACACTAGAAATTAATTTAAGATTCCCAGCATCTGCAGAATCGTATCTGTTTATAATTTCACATCACATCTGAGGGATAATAATCCTGATTCGGATTTGTTTGGGCATCCCAGCATTCCTTTTCCAAGGAGTTCCAGAATCTACAGTTCGTTGATTCTCATTTACCTTTTTCAAGGAAAGGGCAAGAAGTTCATGAGATAATTTGATAAGAGTAAAGAGGCTGGAGAGAATTTTTCGTGGAGTACAGAGATGACGAAAGAATTAAGGAGGGTTAGAGGCCGAAAGAGGTTACAGAAGTAACATGGAACAAAGCCTCAGAGTGATGTTAAGGTCAAGAACTTTGTCAGCCCATCCTAGTTCAAGTTTAATTATCATGTAATCGTACATGAATATAGCCAAATGAAACAGCGTTCCTCCAAATCAGTGGCAACAGCACACAAATATAGTACATAGGATTACGATAGCAGAAAGCATACTGACAGAAACAACAATAATTTGGCCAAGTCCCTGAGTACATGGCCTGTAGACTGATGGTGCAAGGAATGGTGTCCTGGTCCAGCTTGTTCTTCCATCAAGCAAAACTGGAGAGTAGCACTGAAGGGAAGGGCCAGCACGTAACCCAGTACAGATCCCATTACACCCACAGCGGCCTTTGCTCTCTCCCACACCACCTCGGCATCTCCTCCCCTCGAGAAAACATTATGGATAAGTGAGCTGTCTCCTGGATTCCTACTCTAGATCTTTACCCTTCACAGATTCCTCACTCTGAATAGTTAGGCTACCACTCTCCACTGGCACTGCCTCACCCAATCACTTTCCAACAATTTTATTTTTATTGCAGATTGCCGGCATCTGTGGCGTTTAGTTGTGACTATTCATATTTTCTCTGCCATTCCAGGGCTGGTTGGCTTCTCCTGAATGGCCGATGTTCTCGACAGCTGGCTCTCTCTGCATTCTGTCTGGGTGTCACTGCATATTTAGCAGGTATGTGGTGCAGTGTGAAGCCTGGAACATCCTGCCCCTCTGTAATGTTGGCCCTGGCAATCGAGGCCCACTCCACAGTTGTGTGCAGCCAGTCTCGGCTAATTTTCTCAACACAGTACTAGGGGAGCACCTCACTGCCAGTGTTGTCTTCTAGCCAACATAGACCTGCTGTGAGGATATCACACAAAATCCAGGATCATTCCCCTGTTGCTGAGATATTGTTCATCCTTTAATCAATGTCAAATTGAATTCATTTATATGAGTTCAAAATGGCGGAGGAACTCAGCAGATCAGACAACATCTATTGAGGGGAATAAACAGTAGACATTTTGGGGCAAGAACTTTCATCAGGACTGGATAGGAAGAGGGAAGAAGCCTGATGAAGGGTCTCAGTTCTGATGTGTGGCATCCCACCATGTTAACACGGTTATACCAGACATGGTCAGCAGGCTTTGTGGGCCCAGATGTGTGGCATCCCACCATGTTAACACGGTTATACCAGACACAGTCAGTGGGCTTTGTGGGCCCAGACGTGTGGCACCCCGCTATGTTAACACGGTTATACCAGACATGGTCAGCGGGCTTTGTGGGCCCAGACGTGTGGAAACTCCAGTTAACACTCAGTTGTACTCTTCTCCTGCTCAGAGACTTCACCTCTCATTACTCACCCTGTTTGTGCCTGAGGAGGTGCCTGCAGGATTGCTTTAACCTCTCCTGGGCTGTGGGTATCACTGGGAACATGAACATGAGAAAGGCCTCTGAGCACCCTAGAAATGAGTGGGTCAGTGGGCTTGAGGGAGTGGACAGGAATAAACAGGCCTAGGGATGGAAATGTTCCCTGAGGTTTGAGCTTGTTTCTATACACTAGGCCTGTTTACCAACATTACCTGCACACAACTGTAAGCTCTGTGTGACACTAGTTACCTATAAAAGGTAGCACGACTCCAGCACCAAGACAGCTCATCAAGTCAGAGTGTCACGGAGTTATACAGACCAAAAACAGGCCCTTCGGCCCAACTGGTCCATGCTGCCCACAGCATTCTCAAAGCTGCTCCCCTCCACGTACCTGTTGCCATGCCTCTTAAATGTTGTGATTGTACTCACCTTGACCACTTCCTCTGGCAGCTCATAGCAGGTACTCACTATCCTCTGTGTACAGTTACCTCTCCTATCTGTGCCCTCTAGTTCGGGACTCCTCCACCCGGGGAAAGACTATGACGGTCCACCCTACCCATTCTCCTCTTTTTATAAATTTTGGAGATTACCCCTCAATTTCTTATACTCCAAGGAATAAAGATCCAAAGTAAGACCATAAGATACAGGCACAGAATGAGACCTTTTGGCCCATCGGGTCTGCTCCACCACTTCATCATGGCTGATCCAAATTTCCTCAGCTCCAATCTCCTACCTTCTCCCCGTATCCCTTCATGCCTTGACTAATCAAGAATCTATCAACATCTGCCTTAAATATCTGCCTGTAGCAAAGAATTCCATAGATTCATGACTCTCTGGCTAAAGAAATTCCTCCTCATCCTCATTTTAAAAGGACACCCCTCTATTCTGAGGCTGTATCCTCTGGTCTTAGATTCTCCCACCGTAGCATGGCCAACCTCTCCTTATTAATCAAGCCCTTGTAAATTACTTCTGCCCCCTCTGCAGCTTTACGCCACCTTTCCCATAACAGGGTAATCAAAAACATACACAATTCACCAAGTGCAGTCTGTCTTTATCGTCCATTTATTTAAAACAGAGTATATACACATCATTAGTGCTAGCCCACCAAAACCACATGATCACAGGGACTTGGTCCCTTGTCACAGAACAGCCCAAACCACATTGAGATAGCAGTAAGGGTTTCTGGGCAGACTAGCCGTAACATCATTGAGGCCAGGGCTTTGCACAGTGCCTTCAGATATAGTGGAGAGGGTCTTGACAGGCAGGAGGAACAGGGGAATGTTGTCCTCTGTACAATCCCCATTAGCACCGACAGTCAGTTGGCAATCAAACACTCCCCCAGTCACTGTTTGTGAGAGAGAACCACGTTGCTGACAGGAGGAGGAATATGTGCAGTGGGGGTAGTTTCTGTGAAATAGTCTTCAGTGCTGATGAAACCAGTTCCTTTAACTACCTACAAGAAGCATGTCTCTTATATCCTAGTACCCATGTGCACACACACGTGTGTATGTATGTGTGTGTGTGTGTGTGTGTATGTATGTATGTGTGTGTGTGTATATATATACACACACACACGTACACGTGCAGCAGTGCCACTAACTGTCCGGCCTCAGAAGCTGGGAGTGTCTGATCCTGTTGGTTCCGGTGGGCTGGGATGAGCTTGACGGCCGTTGTTCACTGAATACACCATCCAACACTGTGGAGAAAGCAAAGCAGGTGTTACACGGAGGCTCCTACCTGCTCTCAGTGGGTGAACATCCTGCCATTTAGATCACTGACTCAAGGAGATGTGGATCCAGGTTCCACTCCTCATCTGTACCAGGAGAAACATATTTGGCCTCAATGCAATCAAAATGGCAAAACTTTGACAAACTTTTATAGATGTGTGGTGGAGAGAACATTGAGAGAATATTGACTGGTTGCATCACCGCTGGGTATGGAAACACCAATGCCCTTGAGTGGGAAAACCTACAAAAAGTAGTGGATACAGCCCAGTCCAAGACATGTAAAGCCCTCCCCACCATTGAGCACATCTACAGAGAGCACTGTCACAGGAAAGCTGCATCCATCATCAAGGATTCCTGCCATCCAGGCCATAATCTCTTCGCACTGCTGCTACCAGGAAGGAGTTACAGGAGCCTCAGGACCCATACCGCCACTTTCAGGAACAGTTATCACCCCTCAACCATCAGGCTCCTGAACCAAAGGATAGCTTCACTCAAGTTCATTCACCCTAATACTGAACTGTTCCCATACCCTAGGCACTCACTACCAAGGACTCTTCATCTCATGTTCTCAATATTTATTGCTTATTTATGTATTTATTTGTTTGTTTGTCTGTTTGTTTGTTTATTTATTATTATCTTAGCTTTTGTTTCTTTGTATTTACTGTGAATGCCCACAAGAAAATTAGGGTTGTACATGGTGATGTATATGTACTTCGATACTAAATTTACTTTAAGCCTTTAGAAGTGGGGAGAGGGCAGATGGAATCAGCAAATATGCTCAGCTCTCTGGAAGGCAATTGGCATTATATTCATTATAAAACCCAATTAGAGCACCATTAAGCCAAAGCAGAATGGGCTGCTGTGTGAAATCACTTATATTCCTGCTGGAAAGAGAAGGGAGGTGGGGCAGTGCTTGGTAGCAGAGACAACAGGGAAACACATTTGAAGTCACCAACACATATCGACAATAGGGAGGCACCATCAGAGTCACCAACACTCATCGTCCAATGGGGAGCCACTGTCGGATTCACCAACACTCATTGTCCAATGGGGATGCACCGTTGGATTCACCAACACTCATCGTCCAATGGGGAGGCACATTCAGAGTCACCAACACTCATCGTCCAATGGGGAGGCACTGTCGGATTCACCAACACTCACCATCAATGGAGTTGCACAATCAGAATCCCCAAAATCAACGGTCTGACTGGGAGGCCCAGTCGGAATCACCAACATATACTGTCAATGGTGAGACATAGTCAAAAGTCCCCAACATTCACAGTCAATGGGATTCACAGTCGGAGTCACCAACACATATTGTCAATGGGAAGGCACAGTCAAAATCACCAACATTCACAGTCAATGGGATTCACAGTCGGAGTCACCAACACATATTGTCAATGGGGAGGCACAGTCAAAATCACCAACATTCACAGTCAATGGGATTCACAGTCGGAGTCACCAACACATATTGTCAATGGGGAGGCACAGTCAAAATCACCAACATTCACAGTCAATGGGATTCACAGTCGGAGTCACCAACACATATTGTCAATGGGGAGGCACAGTCAAAATCACCAACATTCACAGTCAATGGGATTCACAGTCGGAGTCACCAACACATATTGTCAATGGGGAGGCACAGTCAAAATCACCAACATTCACAGTCAATGGGATTCACAGTCGGAGTCACCAACACATATTGTCAATGGGGAGGCACAGACAAAAGTCACCAACGCACACTGTCAATGGGGAGGCACAGTGGGAGTCACCAACAATGGGGAGACACAGTCAGAGTCACCAACATTTACTGTCAATGAGGAGGTAAAGTTGAGTGTGGGAGGGGACAAACTAGTGCATCGTCATTCTTCCCTCAAGCCCTCCCCAGCAGGGAAAGTGTAAGGCTCAGAGGGGCTGCATCCAATAGATCTGTGAGCAGATATTAATCCAAATTGCAGTAGTCTACAACTTATCTTCAAAGTACTATTCATTTTCTTTATTATCTGCATAATGTGCATTCTTTTGCACATGGGTTGTTTGTCTGTCTTTACGCATACTTTTCATAAATTCTATTGTATTTCTTTATTTACCTGTAAATGCCTGCAGGCAAAAATGTATCTCACTGTTCTATTTGTGACATTAACATACTTCAATAATAAAGTTACTTTGAACTGACTTAACTAGACCCTGGAAAGGACAGTACAGAGGAGCTTGACCTTGTCTGCCCTGGGAGTCTGGAACAGGACAGTACAGGGGAAACAAGAGATTCTGCAGATGCTGGAACTCCACAGCAACATACACAAAATGCTGGAGGAACTCAGCAGGTCAGGCAGCATCAACTGAGGGAAATAAACAGTCAATAAAGGGCCTCGCACCGAAACACTGACTATTTATTCCTCTCCATAGATGCTGCCTGACTTGATGAGTTCCTCCAGCATTTTGTGTGTGTTGCAAAGTACAGGGGAGTTTTACTGTGTCTAACCCATGCTGTCCCTGTCCTGAGAGTGTAGGAGGGGGCAGAGTTGATGAATAAATTTAGTGAGATTTGTTTATTTATTTAGAGATACAACTTGGTAACAGGCCCTTCCAGCCCAACAAGCCCGTGCCACTCAATTACACCCACGTGACCAATTAACCTACTAACCCTTACGTCTTTGTAATGTAGGAGGAAACCCACACAGTCACAGGGAGAACACAGAAATTCTCCACAGGCCGTGAGGGGAATTGAACCCAGGTCACTGGCGTTGTAAAGCAATGCACTAACTGCTACACTATGATGCAGCCCCAACGTCCACATGTTGAACCGTCCTTCCTGCGACTCTGTGCTCTAACGTGGATCTCTTTTGCTTTCCTCCTGTCAGCCCTCTGCATCCACACACTGCTGGAGTTTGAGAAGGAGAGTGCAATCGCGAGTGCCAGTATCCTCGGCGCAGGAGTACTGGGAGTTGGTATTATCATCATCCAGGCACTGGTGAAGGCCTGTCGAGGGGGCAGGAAAGGGTATCCAGAGCCAGCTGCCACTCTGTTTGAGAATAGCTGCCCCTCGGGAGGCAGGTACCTGGAGCCCGAGCGCCTGGACCATGTAGAGGAAGAGGGGTCATCACACGTGCCTGCCCTCCACAGGGAGACAGCCTACGAGCGTTACCGGGAGAAAAAGGCCTTCTATGTAGCCACCTCTGCCAGCAGGGATGGGTATGGGCACTCACGGGCACAGCCAGCTGCACGCGGTCTGCCGCCTGCTGAACCCTGGGATGGAGTCACCCACGAAATGAGGCGAGTGCTGTCCCGTAAGGGAACGGTGTGCAGGAGGGACTCAACGCTGGTCTGAGCCCTGCCTTGCCGGCACAGGTCAGGCTGGAGGGAACGTCAGCATCGATATGCCCGACTGGAGTATCAGACTGTGACCCCTCTCCATATTAATCACTGACTCTTCAACCCTCCAACACGGGCAATGACTTTACCCACAAGCCCACAACCTGCCAACCATAACGCACAACCTCTCTGAGTACAGCAGAGTGTATCAGGGCTGGATTACAATCAGGCATGATCAGGTTCAGGGGAAGGAAGACCAGGGCCAATGACAGGAAAATTAAAGTTACAACATCTAACAGTGTTTTCTACCATTAAGAATGAATTCAGAGATTAAAACCGTTCTTTTATTAGCTGTAGAATTTGTGTGCCTTTAACACAAATCTCATTAAAAGTTATTTACAAACTTGTCCTAAAACTGAGTGCAATCATTCGCTATTATGTCAATGATGAATTTTCTAGGGACGATGATTTGGGAATTACTTTACCCACTCCCCTGCCCGATCCCCAGGATGGCAGGACCATCCCACATTGCACCTGCAGAACCACCAACACCGCCAGCCTATCCTTCATCACAGCAAGGACAAACTCACCAGATACAGAAAAACACCACAACCACCAGCTGGTACCACCCCCCTTCAAGTTATGGACCACCCTAACCTGGAGATAGTACCACCTGTTCTTCATCACGCCCAGGTCTAAGTCTCGGAACTCCCCACAATAGCACAGTATTCTCGACAACAACCAGGGATGTGCAATAAATCATAAACACAGGCAGGAGATTCTGCAGATGCTGGAAATCCGGAGCAACACATACAAAATGCTGGAGGAACTCAGCAGTCAGGCAGTGTCCATCAAAATGAATAAACAGCTGATGTTTCAGGCTGAGTTCCCCTTCCTTTCCAGTCCGAAGACGGGTTTTGGCTTGAAACATCGATTGTTTATTTACTTCGGTGGATGCTACCTGACGTGCTGAGTTCCTCCGGTACTTTGTGTTGATGTGTAATAAATATTGGCCTTGC
Organism: Hemitrygon akajei; assembly: GCF_048418815.1. NCBI lineage: Eukaryota > Metazoa > Chordata > Chondrichthyes > Myliobatiformes > Dasyatidae > Hemitrygon > Hemitrygon akajei. The sequence goes on along the minus strand of NC_133139.1, from coordinate 1,917,538 downwards.
ACAGATCCCGAAAAGGACAAAACTGTGTCCTTTTCTTCATTTACCACCAGAAGATGTAAAGATCAACTTAATTTGTCACATGTACATCGACACACACAGTGAAATGGATTGTTTTACACCAAAACAAATCAGCAAGGATTGTGCTGGGGGCAGCCCACAAGTGTCATCACACTTCCGATGTCAACACAGCATGACCACAACTTACTCAAACTAACTTGTACATCTTTAGAATGAGGGAGGAAACCCGATCACCCAGAGAAAACCCATGTGGTCATGGAGAGAACATACAAACTCCTACAGACAGCGGCAAAAATCACAATCGACTGATCGCTGGCATTGTAAACTGTTATGGCATTGGCTATACTACTGTGCTGCCCTTAATTTTTGCAGACAATTCTGGGGGCACAACAAGATCAGTGTTTGTGATTCCCCAAATGTCCCAGGGTCTTGGGCTACCAAACCCCAGAGGGAGAGTTCAAATGACAGTGTCCATTGCACACCTATCAGTGTCTCTCACCTCCAGCCACTTCCTTGCTGCTAGCCCCCTCTTGCCCCCAGCCCCCCACCCCCTTTCTCACTTCCGATCCTGGTCCCTTGGTGCGTCCAATTCTTGAATTAAACTCACTCTGCCTCATAACCAAGTTGATTCCCCCACACAACGAGCGAGGGACAACTGAACATGGGAGTGGCATGGCAGCGTAAGGGTTAGTGTTATGCTAGAACAGTGCCAGCGATCTGAGTTTAATTCTCACGCTCTCTGTAAAATTCTCCCCGTTTCTGCATGGGTTTCTTCCATGTGCCCCGGTTTCCTCTCACATTCCAAAGGTGTAAGGGTAAGTAGGTTCATTGATCATATGGGTGTAATTGGGCAGTGCGGGCTCGTTGGGCCAGAAAGGCCTGAGACCGTGCTGTATCTCTAAATAAATACAAGCCTGTCAGAGGGGCAACAGTGAGTGAAAATACAACACTTGGCATTTGTACAGATCTTCCAATCTCAAGGTAAACTTCATTTGGTCCTTTCATTTGGCTAAGGAGGAGGGACAAGAACCTGGAGACACACACTCAATGTTTTAGGAACACCTTTTTCCCCTCCGCCAGCAGATTTCTGAATGAACAATGAACCTGTGGACACTACCCAATAATGTTGCTCCTCTGACTGGAGAAGTGCCACAGGGATCAGTGCTGGGTCCGCGGTTCTTTGTCACCGACCTGGATGATAATGTGGTTAACAGGATCACACCAAGACTGGGAGTGTAGAGGACGGCGAGGAAGACTATCATGACTTGCAACGGGATCTGGACCAGCTGAAAAAATGGGCTGAAAAACGGCAGATGGAATTTAATGCAGACAAGTGCGAGGTGTTGCACTTCAATCGGACAGCCAAGGTAGTTCTTACACTGTGAATGGCAGGGCACTGAGGAATGTCGTAAAACAAAAGCTCCTGGGACAACAGGTCCATAATTCATTGAAAGTGGCATCACAGATACAAAGGGGTGTTAAGAAAGCTTTTGGCACATTGGCATTCATGAATCAAAGTACTGAGTACAGGAGATGGGATGTTATGTTGAAGTTGTATTAAGACATTGGTGAGGGCTAATTTGTGTGCAGTTTTGGTCACCTACCTGCAGGAAAGATGTAAATAAGGTTAAAAGTGTAAAGAGAAAATTTACAAGGAGGTTGCCAGGTCTCGAGGACATGACTTATAACGAAAAATAGGTTAGGACTTTATTCCTTGGAATGTAGAAGATTGAGAGGAGATTTGATTGTGGTATACTAAATTATGAGGGGTGCAGAAAAGGTGAATGCAAGCAAGCTTTTTCCACTGAGGTTGGGTGGGACTACAACCAGAGGTCATGGGTTAAGGTTGAAAGGTTAAAAGTTTAAGGGGGAACATGAGGGAAAACTTTTTCCACACAGAGGGTTGTGAGAGTGTGGAACGAACTGTCAGCACAAGTGGTGCATGCAAGCTCAATTTCAACGTTAAGAGAAGTTTGGGTAGGTATGTGGATGGTAAGAATATGGAGAGCTATGGTCCTGATGCACGTTGATGGGAGTAGGCAGTTTAAATGGTTTGGCACTGACTAGATGTGCCAAAGGGCTAATTTCTCTGTTGTACTTTTCTATGACTCTGAGACTATCTCACTTGTTTCTGCACTTTTTATGCATTAATTATTTTATACTTATTGTAATTGATAGTTTTATATTATTTTGTATTGCATTGTACTGCTGCTGCATACTCAAATTTCATGACCTATGCCAGTGATATTAACCCTGATTCTGATTTTAATAGTGCCTATAATCAAATAGCCAGTCATTTAGAGGCTCCTCTAAGTCCACAGAAGTCATATTCTCAAAGTTCATACTTTGATAGAAAATATAGCTGTACAGCATTCCAATGAACTAGCCCCACAGTAATTTAAACTAAGTTAAAGGTTGTTCAGGTTAGGCAGTGAGGGGGAGAGGAAGCATTCATCAAGATTAAAAAATGGGCAAAGCCCTCCCCAACACTGAGCACATCTACACAGAGTGTTGTCTCACAGGAAATCAGCATCCATCATCAAAGACCCAACCACCCAGGCCATGCTCTCTTCTCACTTCTGCCATCAGGAAGGAGGTATAGGAGCCTCAGGATCCTCACCACTAGGGTCATGAACAGTTATTGCCCCTCAGTCATCAGGCTTCTGAACCAGAGGGGATAACTTCACTCACCCCAACACTGAACTGTTCCCACAACCTATGGACTCACTTTCAACGGCTCTTCATCTCTTGTTCTTGATATTTATTGCTTATTTATTATTATTTTTCTTTCTTTTTGTATTTCCACGGTTTGTTGACTTTGCACATTGGTTGTCCATCTTGTTGTTGGGTGAGGCCTTTCATTGATTCTATTGTATTTCTTTGTATTTACTGTGAAGGCCTACAAGAAAATGAATCTCAGAGTTGTATATGGTGACATAAATGTATTTTGATAATAAATTTACTTTGAACTTCATACATCATAAAATATACTTGTGGAGCATTCCAGTGAACTAAACTCACAATAATTTAAACTTTGTAAGAGGTTGTTGAGGATAGGCGGTGAGGTGGGAGGAAGTATTCATCAAGTTTCAACAAAGATCACGGCTGCCCTCGTGCTGCCGACATCAGCAATACTAACCTGGAAAGGGAGGGGTGCACGCTTGGCTCTGCACTCAGGAAGAAGAGAAGGGAGTTTCAGGAACTGCCTGTGTAACAATGGAACTGTAACAGACACGCACATCACTAAAGCTGCATGCAGCGATGGGTGAAGAAAAACAGAAAGTGGAAAAATGCAACACAAACCACTGAGTACTGAGGGCTCATTACAATAGCAGCCATCTGACAGCAGAGGAGGAGTTTGTCCCTGTGAAACTGCTCAAACTATTCCATAAGAAAGACTGTAGGACATCAGAGCAGAATTAGGCTTTTTGTCCCATCAAGTTTGCTCCACCAGGGCTGATTTATTATCATCTCAAACTAATTCCCTGTAACCTTTGACATCCTTTTTTAAAATTATTATTTATTTATTAAATTTTAGAAATTACAAAGAATAAATGTGATGATAAAATAGTAAGAAAAATAATATTAACCCTCCCCCTCCCCTTAACCCTCCCCCCCCCTTAACCCTTATCTAAAGAAAGAAAAAAAGGAAAGAGAAAGATTGCCTGGATGTCGGAGGATCCCCACATGCTCCATGGAGTTCAAAATAATTTTGATATTTATTTTTACTTTCCCCCATTACTTTATAATTTTATCTTCAAAGGACCTATGTATTTAATCCTATCTTTTGTAAGTATGGGAACCAAATTTTCAAAAATATATCATATTCATTTCTTAGATTGTACATAATTTTTTCAAGTGGAATACAACTATGTATTTCATTATTCCAACGATCCATAGTTAAATATAAATCAGATTTCCAAGTAACTGCGATAACTTTTTTGGCTACTGCCAATGCAATTTTTATAAATTTTTTCTGATACCTATTCAATTTAAGTTTCGGTATTGTCCCTTCAATGTCTCCTAATAAAAATAATAGTGGACTATGTGGGAGTTGTACTCCAGTAATTTGTTCCAATAAAAGTCTTAAATTTATCCAAAATGGTTGAATTTTAAAACAAGACCAAGTAGAATGTAAAAAAGTACCAATTTCTTAATTACATCGAAAACATTGATCAGACATATTTGAATTTAATCTATTTATTTTCTGTGGTGTTATATATAATTGATATAAAAAATTATATTGTAAGAATTAAGTCAAACATTTATTGTATTTCTCATACTATCAGAACATAATCTTGACCAGTTTTTTCCATCAATTTTAACATTCAAATCAGATTCCCATTTTTGTCTTGATCTATGAATTCCTGATTTAATTGTCTGTTTTTGAATCAAATTACACATACAAGATGTAAATTTTTAAATTTTTCCTTTCTGAATTAATATTTCTATTTCACTAGGTTTTGGTATCAACATTGTTTGACCCAGCTTTTCTCGTAAATAAGCTTTTAATTGAAAATAACAGAAAAGAGTGTTATTTGATATTTTATATTTATTTTTTAATTGATCAAACGACATCAATATACCTCCTTCAAAACAATCACCTATATATTTAATCCCCTTTTGGAACCAATTATGTAAAAGTTTATTATCCATTGTAAAAGGAATAAGCCTATTTTGAATTAAAGTTCTTTTTGCTAATAAAGATTTCTTTATCTCATCGTCCATATTTACCTTATTCCATAAATCAATCAAGTGTCTTAATATAGGAGATTCTTTTTTTTCCCGTATCCATTTGGATTCCCATTTATATATAAAATCTTCCGGTATGTTTTCTCCTATCTTATCTAATTCTATTCTAATCCATGCCGGTTTTTCTTCATCAAAAAAAGACGCAATAAATCTAAGTTGATTTGCTTTATAATAATTCTTAAAATTTGGAAGTTGTAACCCTCCTAACTCAAATTTACATGTCAATTTTTCCAATGATATTCTTGACATCTTTCCTTTCCAAAGAAATTTCCTTACATATTTATTCAGTTCTTGAAAAAACTTCTGAGGTAATTGTATTGGTAAAGTTTGAAATAAATATTGCAATCTATGAAATATATTCATTTTTACAACATTAACTCTACCTATTAATGTTATTGGTAACGTCATCCATTTATCAAGATCCTCTTTTTTTTAATAATGGCAAATAATTTTGTTTATATAAATTTTTTACATCATTATCAACTCTAATACCTAAATATTTTATCCCATTTATTGACCATTGAAATTGAGTTACTAATCGACATTGATTATAATTTCCTTTGGTAAGGGGTAAAATTTCACTTTTATCCCAATTTACTTTATACCCTGATACTTTCCCATATTCTTCCAATCTAAAAGATAATCTTTGCAAAGATTGCAATGGGTTTGTTAAATAAATCAAAACATCATCAGCAAATAAATTAATCTTATATTCTTCTTGATTAACTCTAAAGCCCCCAATGTCTGAATCTGTTCTAATTAATTCAGCTAATGGTTCTATTGCCAATACAAATAAAGCAGGTGATAATGGGCAGCCTTGTCTAGTTAACCTCGTTAAGCAAAATGGTGTTGAAATCTGACCATTTGTAACTACTTTAGCTTGAGGATTAGTATTTAAAGTTTTAATCCATTGTATAAAAGATTTTCCTAACTCATATTTTTCCAATACCTTAAATAAAAAATCCCATTCCAATCTATCAAATGCTTTTTCTGCATCCAAAGCAACTGCCACACTCATTTCCTCTCTTTTTTGTGCCAAATGAATTATACTAAGTAACCGGGTTATATTATCCATTGATTGTCTGTTTTTAATAAAACCTGTTTGGTCCATATGTATTAATTTTGGTAAATATTTAGATATTCTATTAGATAAAATTTTTGCTAGTATTTTATAATCTGTATTCAACAAAGAAATAGGCCTATATGATGTTGGTTTTAAAGGATCTCTATCTTTTTTTGGCAATACAGTTATGATCGCTGTTAAAAAAGATTGTGGGAGTTTATGCATTCTTTCCACTTGGTATATTAATTCCATAAAAGGAGGAATTAATAAGTCTTTAAATTTTTTATAAAATTCAGGAGGAAAACCATCTTCTCCTGGGGATTTATTACTCTGAAGTGATCCTAAAGCTTCTTCAACCTCTTTTAATGTAAAGGGCATATCTAATCCTTTCTGTTCTTCCAAATTTAATTTTGGAAGGGTTATTTGTGATAAAAATTTATCTATCTCAGCAATCTTATTTTGTGATTCTGATTGATATAGTTCAGTATAAAATTTTTTAAAAGTTTCATTAATTTCTAAAGGCTTATAAGTAACCTTATTTACACTTGTTCTAATTGCATTTATTGTTTTAGAAGCCTGTTCTGTTTTCAACTGCCAAGCAAGAATTTTATGTGATCTTTCACCTAATTCGTAATATTTCTGTTTAGTTCTCATAATTACTTTTTCTGTACGATATGTCTGGAGTGTATTACCCGGTATATTGTAGTTTTTTATTAACAAGTTGTCTTCGTTTTTCTTCTGTCATATATCTTTGAGATTCTTTTTCTAACTTTATGATTATCTTTTTCCAATTGATCTATTTCTGCTGCGTATTCCTTCTTAATTTTAGATGTATAACATAATCTGACCCCTTAAATATGCATTCATCACTTCCCATAATACAATTTTATCCTCAACTGAATGTAGATTTGTATCCAAAAAAAATTGAATTTGTTTTTTCATAAAATCACAAAAATCTTGATGTTTTAATAAAATTGAATTAAATCTCCATCTATAGATCGATTCCTCCTTATCCATCATTATCATTGTCATTATCAAGGGGGAATGATCTGACAGTATTCTTGCTTTATATTCCACACTTTTCACTCTATCTTGAATATTTTTTGATAATAAAAAAATCAATCCTTGAGTAAGTTTTATGTCTATTTGAATAAAATGAATAATCTCTTTCTCTTGGATTAATTTTTCTCCATATATCAATCAGGTTTAAATCTTTCATTAATGATAAAGTTAGTTTTGTTATTTTTGATTTTGTAGCAACTTTAGTTGACCTATCCAAAACTGGATCTAAACAAAAATTAAAATCTCCACCTATTAATATTTTATCATGTGCATCAGCCAAATTCAAAAAAACTTCTTGTATGAATTTTGCATCATTTTCATTTGGTGCATAAATGTTCATAAAAGTCCATAATTCTGAAAAAATTTGACAATGTATAATCACATATCTCCCCACAGAATCAATTATTACATTTTGTATTTTAATTGGTAAAGATTTATTAACCAAAATTGCAACTCCTCTCGATTTTGAATTAAATGAAGCTGCAATGACATTTCCAACCCAATCTCTCTTTAATTTCTTATGTTCTGTTTCTGTTAAATGTGTTTCTTGTAAAAGAGCTATATCTCCTTTCATTTTCTTAATATATGTTAAAACTTTTTCTTTTCACAGGTCCATTAATTCCATTAACATTAAAACTTAAAAAATTAAGTAAATTAATCATTCATAATACCTTGGGAACTCTTTAAAATTCTCCATGTTGCTATGAGTCTCTCCCCAACCATCCAGGCAAAAAAGAAGAAAAATAGAAGAAAGATAACTAATATATAAGAAAAAAAACCAAAATACCCCCCCACTAATGTTGCGAATAAAAAGAACACAACATTACCCCCCCCCCCCCATTTTACGGATTATGGCAATCGCCATGATTGTACATGTGAAACTCGCAGCCATCGATCAGGAGCTCCTCCAGCTCCCCCGCAAAAAAAAAGAAAATATATTAGTGAAGAAAAAAAAATAATTAATGTCTCTACTCCCAATTAATACTCGACTATTTTTTTCCCTTATAAATGTCCATCAAGTCCAACCTTGTTTCAGTCTTCATCATTAGTCCATTTCATTTCTATAATTCTTTACTCCTCTTCATGAACATCAGGTAATTCTTGTACAAATTTCTCCGCTTTCCGGTAGTCAACGAAAAAACTTCTTTCTTCGTTATCCAGGAAAGTGATCAATTTTGCTGGGTAGCTCAATAAAAATTTATAGCCCTTTTCCCATAAAGATTTTTTCACTGGATTAAATTCCTTCCGCCTCTTCAGAAGATCGTAACTTATGACTGGATAGAAAAAAACTCTTTTCCCTTCTATTATCAATGGCCCATTTCTCTTTTTAGCACCTTGAGTAGCTGCCTTCAAGATAATTTCTTTATCTTGGTACCTTAAGCATTTTATCAAAATTGATCTTGGATTTTGATCTTGTTGAGGTCTTGGTCTTAAAGCTCTGTGTGCTCTTTCAATTTCAATTACTTGACTTCCTCCTTTCATTTCCAAACTTTTCGGAATCCATTCTTGAAAGAATTTTATTGGACTCTGTACCTTCCATAAGACCAACAATTTTAATATTATTTCGTCTACTAGAGTTCTCAAGCGCATCCATTTTTTCCAACATCCGTTTTCTTTCTATTGTCCAGGCAAGATTATTGCCTTCTATCTTATCTATTCTTTCAGTGTTTTCTTCCACTTTTACTTCCATCTCTTTAACTTTATTATCTATCTTCTTTTGTTTTTCCACCACATTATCGAGTGTATTCTGCATCCTTCTTATATCTGTTCTTATAGCTTTTAATTCATTCGTCATATATATCAGGATATCTTTTATGTCTCCTTTAATCTCTTCCTTCTTTTCCTCTTCTTCTTCCTCTGAATTTCCCAAAGAGTCTGATTCTACTTCCGATTCACTTCCAGCCATAGTTGGGATTTGTAGTTTTGTTAATATCTGTTCGTGCATACTTTCACGCATGCGTTGTTCTTGCCGTTTCTTCTTAGAGACTGCCGACATTGCTGCAACTTCCTGTCCCGCATCATCAGAAGTGCCATGCACTTCGCCGGGAGGAGATCCAACTTGAGTCCGAGGCTTCGCCGAGACGGTTAGGCCTTTTTCCCTGCCAATTTGCGCAGTCTTCGAAGTAGTAGCTTTCTTCTGTTTCAGTTTAGGAGCCATATCAAAAGATAATCCTGAGTTGCTTATAAATAGTTTCTAGTAGGTATTTGTTAACTCTTCTTCATTTAAACCCTATTTCATTACTTTTTACGAGGGAGCTGGATTCCCAACGTCTCGATCCTACGTCATCACGTGACGCCCCCCAACCTTTGACATTCTGACTTATCAAGAACCTATCACCTTCCACAGCTATCTGTGGTAATTCCTCAGATTCACCACTCTTTGGCTGAAGAAATTCCTCCCCATCTCCATTCTAAATGGACATCCATCTATTCTAAGGCTGTGCCCTTTGGTCCTAGGCTTTTTCACTGAAGGAAACATTGTCTCCACACCTAGGTCTTTCAGACACTGGGACAAAGGCAATGGACTTGCAATAAGATACAGGTGGCACCGTAGTGTAGTGGTTAGCAGAATGCTTTACACCACAGGCAGTAAGATCAGGGTTCGATTCCTGCCGCTGTCTGTCAGTTCTCCTCGGACAGTGTGGATTTCCTCTGGGTGCTCCCGTTTCCTCGCACGTTCCAAAGATGGATTAGGGTTAGTCTGTTGTGAGCGTACCATGCTGGCGCTGGAAGTGTAGTGACACTTGTGGGCTGTTCCCAGCACAATCTCCGCTGGTTTCACTGCTGGTTTCAATGTACATGTGATAAAGCCAATCTCAGTAAGACCATGTAGCAATGAGAAACTGATATCCTTCAGAATGGATCACTCAAAACCCAGGGTACAATCACCAAGACTTGACATGGGATATGTTGAACAGATAAACGTGGGCACAGGTTTAGGGTTAGTGGTAAAGGATTTAGAGATGTGAAGGAGAATTATTCACGATGGTCACAACCTCAAATGCACCACATGAGGCAATAATGGAGGCATATACTCTCAAAAAACTCCACCATGATCGGTTCCAAGCCCGGCTGTGAGAGGAGGAGGGTTGGGCATGGGGCTAGCAACCCCATCCTGTATAAACCTACAGAAACACTCAAAAACACTCCACAGATCTCATCCCTGGGACAGAAAGGATACACCAAGAAAATGGGCTACACCTGGAGACAACATGAAACACTGGCCCAGGTCAGAGGACTCTAGCGAGCTGCTGTTGGCATCCTATGCCTCATTAGGGGTGTTGGGCTTAAGAAAGTCAACATCATCATCAGTGATCACTTGCAGTTGAGTATGATTCTTCTCCTGGTGGTTGATCTGGTCTTGTGATGACTGAAGAGGCCAAACTGTGCTGGCAGGTGTAGGTCATTGAGGTGGTGGTGGATACAGCTGGTTGGGTCTTTCCCAGACTCTCCTCGTGTTGAAGGCACTTAGACTCAGTGGTACACTGGAGGTATTCTTTGAGCTGTGCAGTCCCCTCATAGACAGTCCTTCTCCAGCTTTCCCTATCCAGTGCTAATTTCTCCCATCCATTCAGGTTGATGTGGTACTTCCTCAGGTAGGTCTTCATATTGTCTGTGAACCACTTTTTCTGCCCTCCAGGAGTGCACTTTGCATCCTTGAGTTGGCCAAACAGAAGTTGTTTATGGAAGTCGAAGTCAGGCTTATGGATGATGTGGCCGACCCATCACAATTGTTATTGAGTCACGATTGTGGCTATGGAGTTAATGTTATCTTCCTCCAGGATGCTGGAGTTAATGCGCTTGTTCTTCCAGCTAACACTCGGAATCTTTCGGAGGTATCTTTGATGGTAAGTTTCTAGGGATCTTATGTGCCTGCTGTTTGTTGTCCATGACTCTGCTCCACATAGCAAGAGGGAAGGACTATAGCTTTACAGACCAGAAGCTTAGCGTTGGGTCTTGATATCCCAAACTTCAAAAACTGTCTCAGCCTGGCAAAAGCTACACTCACACAGCCTATTCTGCAACTTAGGTTTTCTTGATGTTTAGATTAAGTCCCAGGAGCTTGTATGCTGTGCAAGAGCATCCATTATGCACTACAAAACCTCCTCAAAGTGAGTTATGATGGAGTTGTTGTCTGCATATTGGAGCTCCATGATGGAAGTAGTTGACACCTTGCTCTTTTCCTTGAACCAGTTAAGGTTAAAGAGCAGCTCCTACCAACCCCCCCCCCCCCCCCCCCATCCGTCCCATAGAGAATCTGGACTCCTTTTGGGAGGTCTTGGCCTGTAAGGTGAAGAATGGTTGCAATGAAAATGGCAGAGAGTTGGGGCAATGATGCACCCCTGTTTGACCCCGGTCTCAATGTTGAAAGGTGCTGTTTCAGAGCTACTGCTGCACTCATTTCATTGTTTAAGAGCTATGGGATCTTGAGGTATTTCTCCGGACACCTGATTTTGGACAGTACCTGCCAAAGGGCAGGCCGATTTACAGAGTCAAATGCTTTTGTAAGGTCTATGAAGGCCATATAAAGTGGGAGATTTTGATCCCAGGTTTTCTCCTGCAATTGACGTGCTGTAAAAATCATGTCAGATGTTCATCTGGCTGGACAGAAGCCACATTGAGACTCAGGCAGGAGATCTTCCGCCAGAGGTGAAGCCGGTCATATAAAATTCGGGTGAGTATCTTTCCTATTGTAGAGAGGGGGGAGATGCCTCTATAATTGTTGCAAAGCTTAAGTAAGTAAACACTCTCAGAGAAGCAGTACTCTGGTTTATTTCTTGATTCACTGAGACATAGGAAACTGTAGACCAAGTGCTGGTGAATGGGCTACATCTAGTTGGGAACTTGATGGTCAACATGGATGCGATGGGATGAATGGCCTGTTTCTGCGCCATTTGACCCACAGTCACTTTGCCCCACTACCATCAGGAAGGAGGAACAAATGCATCAGAACTAGCACTACCAGACTGGGTAACAACTTCTTCCCTCAGGATGTGAGATCAATGAATACCATCACTAGGAGAGCAAACTGTTTACTTCAATACATTCATTTTTGAATTGTATTTTATTAACTTATTTGAGGTGATATTTTGTTAAATGTGATGTGTGTGACATATGTTTTGTGTGTGCACCATGGTCCGGAGGAATGTTGTTTAGTTCAGTTGTATATATATTAACAAACAGAAAGACAGTAAACTTGGAACTTGAATGTGAATGCCTCTTCAAGAAGCTGGTGTGTGTGGTGCACAGGAAAATGGTGTAATTGAAGCTGGTGTGTGAGTGTGAGAGACAGACACTGAGATGGTGAAAGGGGATTTCTCTCTCTCTCACTCTGTCTCACACACACACACACACACACACACACACACACACACACACACACACACACACACACACACACACACACACACACACACACACACACACACACACACACACACACACACACACACACACACACACACACAAATGCCAAATCATGTCATAATGAACACTCAGTACTCAGAGAACTAGAACACAGCTACAAATACTAAAATCCAAATATCAAATTAAATTCTCCCCCGGGGGTTCATTAAATCAGCACTTCACCTCTCATCATCTTTGAATCCTCCATCCATCTCCTTAAAAATCAAATGAGACGACAGGTGAGACTTGAAAAGAGTATAAGAGGCATAGACAGAGCCCATTTCCCAGGGAACCAATGGCCAATACCAGGGGACATTTAATCTGAAACTTTGACAAACTTATAGACGTGTGATGGAGAATGTTCTGACCAGAGGCATCGTGGCCTGGTGTGGAAATATCATGCCCTTGAACGGAAAATCCTACAAAAGGTAGTGGATGTAGTTTATTAAGTACACCTATATGGAGCTCCACACCACCAGGTTCAGGGACAGTTATTATCCCTCAGTCATCAGGCTCTTGAACCAGGGGGAATATTTCACTCAACTTCACTTGCCCCATATCTGAACTGTTTCCACAACCTATGGACTCACTTCCAAGTGCTCTTCGTCTCATGTTCTCAATATTTATTTATTATTATTTTGTTTTTTTGTTATTTCTTTGTATTTACTGTGAATGCCTGCAAGAAAATGAAGCAGAGTTGTATATGGTGACATACATAGAAACATAGAAAATAGGTGCAGGAGCAGGCCATTTGGCCCTTCGAGCCTGCACCGCCATTCAGTATGATCATGGCTGATCATCCAACTCAGAACCCTGTACCTGCTTTCTCTCCATACCCCCGATCACTTTAGCCACAAGGGCCATATCTAACTTCCTCTTAAATATAGCCAATGAACCGGCCTCAACTGTTTCCTGTGGCAGAGAATTCCACAGATTCACCACTCTCTGTGTGAAGAAGTTTTTCCTCATCTCAGTCCTAAAAGGCTTCCCCTTTATCCTTAAACTGTGACCCCTCGTTCTGGACTTCCCCAACATCGGAAACAATCTTCCTGCATCGAGCCTGTCCAATCCCTTTAGAATTTTATACGTTTCAATAAGATCCCCCCTCAATCTTCTAAATTCCAGTGAGTATAAGCCTAGTCGATCCAGTCTTTCTTCATATGAAAGTCTTGCCATCCCAGGAATCAATCTGGTGAACCTTCTCTGTACTCCCTCTATGGCAAGAATGTCTTTCCTCAGATTAGGGGACCAAAACTGCACACAATATTCTAGGTGCGGTCTCACCAAGGCCTTGTACAACTGCAGTAGAACCTCCCTGCTCCTGTACTCAAATCCTTTTGCTATGAATGCCAACATACCATTTGCCTTTTTCACCGCCTGCTGTACCTGCATGCCCACCTTCAATGACTGGTGTACAATGACACCCAGGTCTCGTTGCATCTCCCCTTTTCCTAATCAGCCACCGTTCAGATAATAATCTGTCTTCCTGTTCTTGCAACCAAAGTGGATAACCTCACATTTATCCACATTAAATTGCATCTGCCATGAATTTGCCCACTCACCTAACCTATCCAAGTCACCCTGCATCCTCTTAGCATCCTCCTCACAGCTAACACCGCCGCCCAGCTTCGTGTCATCTGCAAACTTGGAGATGCTGCATTTAATTCCCTCGTCTAAATCATTAATATATATTGTAAACAACTGGGGTCCCAGCACTGAGCCTTGCGGTACTCCACTAGTCAGTGCCTGCCATTCTGAAAAGGTCCCATTTACTCCCACTCTTTGCTTCCTGTCTGCCAACCAATTCTCTATCCACATCAATACCATACCCCCAATACCGTGTGCTTTAAGTTTGCACACTAATCTCCTGTGTGGGACCTTGTCAAAAGCCTTTTGAAAATCTAAATATACCACATCCACTGGCTCTCCCCTATCCACTCTACTAGTTACATCCTCAAAAAATTCTATAAGATTCGTCAGACATGATTTTCCTTTCACAAATCCATGCTGACTTTGTCCGATGATTTCACCTCTTTCCAAATGTGCTGTTATCACATCTTTGATAACCGACTCTAGCATTTTCCCCACCACCGATGTCAGACTAACCGGTCTATAATTCCCCGGTTTCTCTCTCCCTCCTTTTTTAAAAAGTGGGGTTACATTAGCCACCCTCCAATCCTCAGGAACTAATCCAGAATCTAAGGAGTTTTGAAAAATTATCACTAATGCATCCACTATTTCTTGGGCTACTTCCTTAAGCACTCTGGGATACATGTACTTCGATAATAAATTTACTTTGAACTTTAAACCATTAAGGTGAGTGAAGGAGTTGAGGGGAGATGTCAGAGGTAGATAGTTTTTTTATATATACACAGGGTGGTGGTCGAATGGAATTCATAACAGCAGGATGTTATAGGCTGCTACATCCTGGACATTTATGAGAGTCTTAGGCACATGGATGTAAGTAAAATGTAAAGCTAAGTGGGAGGGAAGGGTTAGATTCTTTATGGAGTAGATTTATGTAAGTTTGGCTCAACATTGTGGGCTGTTCTCTGTTGAGATGTGCACCCTTCCAGTCAAGAACATTCACTTTCTGTTCTTACTGGATTTATATCAAAAGCAAGATGTGACTGATGTAAATTGATACATTTCCTTTTCCATTTGGAACAGCAAAGCAAATCCTCATAGACTGAGAGGAATCCCCAACATCCTGACATTAAAGATAGAGGAGAGGAGCAGGAGCACATGGAGTCCAAAGTTAGTGTGGGAGGAGTGTACTGCATCCTGAACTACCCATCCCGTCAAGGATCACAGATCCCACAAATGATTCTTCAGCCCCTTTGAAGCCCTCCAACACACCAAAGTGCTGTCCATGACACTCACATACCCTGTTCAGTCTCCTGTCCCCACCCTTATCCATTTCTGGGGAGAGGCCAATAAGTGGCAGTGTGAATTGACTTTGAGATTAAACATTATTTTCACAGATAAGTTATTGTAAGGCAGGTCTGAAGTCTAACCTCACCTCAATGAGACAGGCGTGACGTGCTGTTTTCAATGACTTCCCCGACAATCACCCAAGCACAATGATTCAAATCAAACCATAGAAGTGGGAAGGGTGGGCACACCAAGCAGAACCCACAACCCTCAGTACCTGCGGCTCTGGAAAGAGCTCATCTGGTCCTTGACGCTGATGGCTTGTCGCAGCAACCCCTCGATGTTGGTGAAATAGGCCGCACTGTTTGACATACTCTTTACTGCACTGCAGGAGGAGAGGAGCAGCACATTGAACATCAGGACAGTTGTCCAAAGCACGATTGCAAGGTGAACATATGCAGCACATGCAAAAGGCTAGAGGAACTCACTACGTCAGGCAGCATCTAGGAGTCCTGATAAAGGGTCTCGGCCCAAAACATCAAATACTTATAAAACACGAGAAATTTTGCAAACACTGGAAATCCAAAGCATCACATACAAAATGCTGGAGGAATTCAGCAGGCCAGGCAGCACCTATGAAAATGAATAAACAATCGACGTTTTGGGCCGAGACACTTCATCAGGACTGGAAAGGTAGAGGGAAGTTAACAGAATAAAAAGGTGGGTGAGGGGAAGGAGAATAGCAAGAAGGTTTTAAGTGAAACCAGATGGGTAGGAAAGGTAAAGGGCTGGAAGAGGAAAGAATCTGATAGGACAGGAGAGTGGACCATAGGAAAAAGGAAAGAAGGACGGGACTGTTTATTCCCCCTTATGGATGCTGCACTTTGCTACACAGCACTTTGCTTTAACCTCCCTCTCCCTCACACAGCACTTTGCTTTAACCTCCCTCTCCCTCACACAGCACTTTGCTTTAACCTCCCTCTCCCTCACACACAGCACTTTGCTTTAACCAACCACTCCCTCACACACAGCACTTTGCTTTAACCTCCCTCTCCCTCACACAGCACTTTGCTTTAACCTTCCTCTCCCTCACACAGCACTTTGCTTTAACCTCCCTCTCCCTCACACAGCACTTTGCTTTAACCTCCCTCTCCCTCACACACAGCACTTTGCTTTAACCAACCACTCCCTCACACACAGCACTTTGCTTTAACCTCCCTCTCCCTCACACACAGCACTTTGCTTTAACCAACCACTCCCTCACACACAGCACTTTGCTTTAACCTCCCTCTCCCTCACACAGCACTTTGCTTTAACCTCCCTCTCCCTCACACAGCACTTTGCTTTAACCTCCCTCTCCCTCATACAGCACTTTGCTTTAACCTCCCTCTCCCTCACACAGCACTTTGCTTTAACCAACCACTCCCTCACACAGCACTTTGCTTTAACCTCCCTCTCCCTCATACAGCACTTTGCTTTAACCAACCACTCCCTCACACACAGCACTTTGCTTTAACCTCCCTCTCCCTCACACAGCACTTTGCTTTAACCTTCCTCTCCCTCACACAGCACTTTGCTTTAACCTCCCTCTCCCTCATACAGCACTTTGCTTTAACCTTCCTCTCCCTCACACAGCACTTTGCTTTAACCTCCCTCTCCCTCACACAGCACTTTGCTTTAACCTCCCTCTCCCTCACACAGCACTTTGCTTTAACCTCCCTCTCCCTCACACAGCACTTTGCTTTAACCTCCCTCTCCCTCACACACAGCACTTTGCTTTAACCTCCCTCTCCCCACAGAGCCTCACCTGCAGGCATATTCAACGGTGTATATCGCTCCCTGACATTGTTCTTCTACGCTTTGCATGTCTGTCTGCAGAGGAAACAAGAATCCAATGTCAGACTCTACTGACGAAGCAGACAGGATATCACATTAGGCGAATGAAACCCTTTCAGTCGAGGGGGCTCAGTGATGGGCTCAGGCTCCACATGTGAGCACCTGTCAGTATGATGTGACATGGGGGCTAAGTGCTGCAGTGCTTATGTAACTGTCTGAGAGCCTGTGTGGAAGGTGAATAACGCACGTCATGAGAAGGATGAGTAGGAAGTACAAGTCCATAGATCACTCCAAATTGCCGCTCAGATTGATAGGATGGTTAAGAAGACAAATGGTGTGTTGGCCTTCATTAGTCAGGGGATTGTGTTCATGAACCGCGAGATAATGTTGCAACTCTATAAAACCCTAGTTAGACCACACATGGGGGAGAATTGTGTTCAGTTCTGGTCACCTTAATATGGGAAGGATGTGAAAGTTTTATAGAGGGTCAGAGGAGATTTGCTAGGATGCTGCCAGGATTGGAGAGTACGTCTTATGGAGTTAAGCAAGCTAGGGCTTTTTCCTTTGGAGCGAAGGAGGAGGAGAGGCAATTTGACAGAGGTGCACAAGATGACAAATGGATAGCCAGAGACTTTTTCTGAGGTCAGAAATGACTACTGAAGGGGATAAAACTTTAAAATGATTGGAGGAAAGTACAGGGGGAAGCCAGAGGTAGGTTTTTTTTACACAGACAAGGCGGATGTTTGGAATGCCCTGCCCGGGGGGGGGGGGGAGGGTGATAGAGGCAATCATATTAGGGACGTTTAAGAAACTCTCAGATAAGTGCATGGATGACAGGGAAATGGAAGGTTATGTGGAGATTGATGGATACTGATGTGTGTGCTGATTGATCCTAGAGCAAGTTAAAAATTTGGCACAACATCACGGGCCAAAGGGTCTGAACTGTTCGGTAATGTTCTATATTTTACATTCCAACTTCAATGAAGTGATGAACAGAGGAAGAGAAGTTAACGGCCAGGAAGCACAGCAGGTCTGGTCATTCGTGACAGGATTGAGGAATGACAATATTTCCCAGCTACCCTCACTGTTCTCACCTTGTGCTGAACCAGTTCAGGAAGAGACCGGCGAACGTGCTCCTGGAGACGGTAGAGGGCAACTGACGGCTCATTAGCCAGAAAGTACATGCTCTCAGTGAATTTATCTGTAACTGGAGGAGAAGCAGGGAGTGAAAGATACAAAACAGTACTGTCCCGTAGCAACAGAGGAGAGGCTGGCTAATGAAGATGCAACAATTTTGGCCAGAGTCTCACCAACGTCATTGATCATATCTGCTCCCGGAGATCAGTCATTGTTCTGAGATCCAAGATATTGATCACCCGTCCCCTACATACACACCTACTCAATCACTCTCCCACAACCCTGTATCTTCTGTCTCCAGATTGCTGAATTTCTACAGATATACCACAGAGAGCATTCTAACTGGTTACATCACCGTCTGGTATAGAGAAACTACCGCACAGGGTCGGAAAAAGCCGCAGGAAGTTATAAACTCAGCCAGCTCCACCATGGGCTCTACCTCCCCAGCATCGAGGCCATCTTCAAAAGGCAATGCCTCAAAAAGGTAATGTCCATCATTAAGGACCCCCATCACCGGGACATGCCCTCCTATCATAGCTACCATCAAGGAGGAGGTACAGGAGCCTGAAGACACACACTCATCGTTTTAGGAACAGCTTCTTCCCCTCCGCCATCAAATTTCAGAATGGACAATGAACCCATGTACACTACCTCACCACTTTTTTTTTACTTTTTACACTACTTATTTAACATTTTATATACAGTGGATTCAGTTTAATTGGGCCATCAGTTAATTGAGGTAGCTACTTATTTGGAACAACTCTTAAAAAACAAAAATCAAGAAAATCGCTGGGATCCCTTTGTTTATCTGGAACACTTAAGTTGCTTAATTGTGAAAGGAGACTGTTGCCAAACAGTTTCTAATGAGTGTCAGTCATGTAGCCCTAAAACTACACTGTGCTTAGAGCAAACAGTTTCTAAATAGTGTTAACTGCATGTGTTTGTGCTCAAAAAGCAGTGATTTTTGTCACTGATGGTTGACGAGAAATAAGCAGTAAAACAATTCGGAACTGTTTTGCTCACTGCAGTTTGAAGCATTCAGGCTCGGAGATGCCAGAAACAGCTGGGAATGAAAATGAAACAATTTCTTTACTTCAGCAAGTTAGGACCTACAAAGAAATTGAAGGTATCAACAATCATCTTGAATGTCAAATGAAAATGAAGATTTGGATGATGCAATTGTATTGTATGAAGGCAGTTCATTATCTACACTAGGAGGCTGCACTGATTTTGTTCATTGCATACACTGGATGAATTCCTCCATCACTTACTATTAGGAACTAATATATGGTTTCATAATATTCTAGTGCTATTGGCAGTGTTCTGATTTGTTTTGTATTTCATGTAAATACATAATTTGCTACTCAGTTTGTCTTTTTTATATACCTTTTTAACTATTTAATGAAACTTCGGTTAAATGTGGCAGCCACTTAATTGAGCCAAAATGTATTGGTCCTGATGTGTCCCAATTGACGGGAATCCACTACACTTCTTCCTGTATAGTTCTATTATCATGTATTGCACTGCTGCCGCATAATAAATTTCATGACATATAGAAATGATATTAAACCTGACTGATTCAGAATACTTCCCCCTTCTCTCCCCTCCACCCTCCCTCACTCCCTTTGGCCACCCCTCCGTCTGCCCTCCCTCAATCCCTCTTCTCTCCCCTCCGCCCTTCCCTTTGTCCGTGTCAGACCCACTGCCACCCACCCTTTCATCCCCGCACTCAACCCCGGGCCCGAGACAGTCCGTAGTGTCGCCCGCCTCACCCCGCCGAACCCGCAGCTGTAGCTCCGATTCCTCCATTGCCGAGCGCCACCGCCCCGGAAGTGTCCCGTCTCCCCAGCGCGGTGACGCGCCTTCCGCCAGCTACAGAAGCCGGGAACGCCAGGGCTTTCATCACCACAACAGGAAGATGAGCTCAGCAATGCGACTGGCCCTTTGGCCCACCGTCTCTGTGCTGTACATGCTGCCTCATTGAATGGTGCGCACCCTGCATGTCCATGTTGCAAATGGCCTATACCAGTACCCCTGTCCCACACAGCTCGTTTGAATTTCTCCCTGTCACTTTAAGCCTCTGCCCTCTGGTGCTTGACATCTTCACCCTAGGGAGAAAGATTCTGTCCAGCATGGCTACAAACTCTTCGGCCCAACAAGACCCTACCAAACAGAGGCCACACCCAGTTAGTCCACATCTCCTGCATTCAGCCCATACCCCTATAAACTCCTCCACCCCATGCCCCTATCAAAGTGTTGAGTGATACTCTTGTACCTGCCTCAGCCACTTCCTCACAGCAGTTTAATCTGGATGAGCTTTGTGAAAAAGCCTTACTGAAATCATCCATGTAGACAACATCAATAGCTCTATCTTCAATCACCCTCGTCACCTCCTCAAAAAACTCGTTAATGAGACATGACCTGTCCCACACAAAGCCATGAAGACTGCCCCTCATTAAATTGAGGCATGGTTTTCCAAATACTCATAAATCCTATCTCTAAGAATCTTTTGCAGTATTTTCCCAAAATGAGACAGTTTGTTTCCAGCATTTCACTTCTCGAACAATAGAACAACACTAGCTTCTCACCAGTCCTCTGGGGACCTCACCTGTGGCTAGAGAAGAGACAAGAATTTTAGTCAAGGCCTCAGCAATCTCATCTCTTGCCTCTTGCAAAACCTAGTGTATATCCTATCAGGCCTGGTGGATTTATCCACCTTAATGTTCATTACGAAACCCAATACTAACTCCTTCTTTACATCAAAAGCTCTTAGCATATCAGCACACTCCACACGGATCTCCTTACCCTCCATATCATTCTCAGTAAAAACTGATGCAAAGTGCTTTTTTAGGAGTTCGTCCTCTGCCTCCAAGAACATGTTCCCTCCTTTATCCTTGAGTGATCCTACCCACTCCCTACGTCCACACTCAGAGCCATGTAAGAGACACCAGGCACCCAAGCAGCTCGTCCTGCGCCGGTCTGCAGTTTCTGGGGTTCCACCTCGATCCACAGTGAGGGAGCAGCACACAGTTGATGCAGGGGCCACTCTGGGGGGGGGGGGGGGTAGGAGGTTCCCTTGTTATTTTCCTGACAGACAGACAGACAGACAGACATACTTTATTGATCCCGAGGGAAACTGGGACGCTACATGGGGAGGGTCACTCCTGGCATCACAGATTCAAGCAGCTCTCACTGCCGCACAAAGTTGAAAATTCATCCAGCTCCATCATGGGCACTGGCCTCTCCAGCATCCAGGACAACTTCAAAAGACGGCATCGCTCATTAAGAGCCTCACCATCCTGGACATACTTTCTTCTCATTGCTACCATCAAGGAGGGGGTATAGAACCATAGAACACTACAGCACAGTACAGGCCCTTCAACCCTCCATGTTGTGCCGACCCATATAATCCTTAAAAATAAGTACTAAACCCACACTACCCCATAACCCTCCATTTTTCTTTCATCCATGTGCTTGTCCAAGAGGCTCTTAAATACCCCTAATGTTTTAGCCTCCACCACCATCCCTGGCAAGTCATTGCAGGCACTCACAACCCTCTGTGTAAAAAACTTGCCCTGATGTCTCCCCTAAACTGCCCTCCCTTAATTTTGTACATATGCCCTCTGGTGTTTGCTATGGTGCCCTGGGAAACAGATACTGACTATCCATCCTATCTATTGCCTCTCATAATCTTGTAGACCTGAAGACACACACTCAATGTTTCAAGAACAGCTACTTCCCCTCTGCCATCAGATTTCTGAATGGACAATGAACCCATGTACATTACCTCAACTTTTTATGCTCTCTTTTTCTTACTTAATTCAATATTTAAACTATTTTTCTTATTGTAATTTGTAGTTTTATGTGATTTTTATTATTATTATTATGTCATCTTGAACTTCACTCACCCCAACACTGAACTGTTCCCATAACCATAGAACATTACAGCACAGAAACAGGCCTTTTGGCCCTTCTTAGCTGTGCCGAACCATTTTTCTGCCTATTCCCACTGACCTGCACCTGGGCCATATCCCTCCAAACCCCTCTCATCCATATACCTGACCAAGTTTTTCTTAAATGTCAAAAGTGAGCCTACATTCACCACTTCATCTGGCAGCTCATTCCACACTCCCACCACTCTCTGCGTGAAGAAGCCCCACCTAATGTTCCCTTTAAACTTTTCCCCTTCACCCTTAACCCATGACCTCTGTTTTTTTTCTCTCCCCTGGCCTCTTTCCATGGCTTCCCATGGGCTCACTTTCATCTCAAGTTCTCGATATTATTGTTTATTTATTTTATTATTATTAATTTTTTTCTCTCTTTTTGTATTTGCAGTTCGTTGGTGTTTTTTCATATTGGTTGTCCATCCTGTTGAGTGTGATTTTTTCATTGTTTTTAATGTGCTTCTTGTATTTACCGTGAATACCTGCAAGAAAATGAATCTCTGGGTTGTACATCATGAAATACATGTACTTTGATAATAAATTTACTTTGAACATTGTCCTGCTGCTGCAAATCAAGAAATCTCACGACATATGCCAGTGATATTAAACCTGATTCTGATTCTGATTCTGAGCTCCAGGGTTAAATCTGTGCCCTCAGGGAAAAGCAGCAACTTTTCCTGGAGAGAGAGAGAACAGGAGGATAGAAGTGATGGAGATTTCCTCTTCACAAACCATCTCCGTTGTCCATAGACTGACCTTAAAACCTCTGAAGATTCAAGAATGTTCAATGTCATTTGCAATACACAAGTGTAAAGGAGAACAACATCATTGCTATTCTGGATCTGATGCAGCACAAAAACACACAGTAAGATGAAGATCACAATAATAATAAAAAACACAATAAATAGAAATACAGAGAGATGCGTATGAAGTGAATGAGTTTCTCATTGCCACGGGTCAGAACGGTGCCAGGCTGACAGAATGAAGTCTGTGCCTGTGGGGGGCAGCTCTCTGCATAAGTCTTCAGATGAATATTTTACTAACAACGTGTCAGCTGCTGGCATGGTTAGTGAGAAGTGAGCCAGGCAGCCTTCTGTCTGCACGTCGACAGAAACTGTTTCACACATCTAATGTTTTTTTAACTCCGAAGTATAAAAAGCTAATTAAAAGAAAAACATGGAGCCGGAAGTTAACTCATGTACGTACATTTCTACTTGAAGCGAGGTGCACACCTATGACGTGGTAGCATCATGAAGTATACAATACACTTTTTCACTTATTTTTACATATAACCTGCAAAGAATTATTTAAACAAACAAGGATGCTTAATCAAACAATATTTACAATATTACTCAAATACTACTAAAATATTGAATTCACAACACTACACTCCTTTGGATTTTCCCTTCTCCATTCCGGCCCTCCTCTCCTGACTCTTGCTGAGTATGGTTCCCAGGACAGACAAAGGTCAGTCCTTGTGCTGAGATCAATATGGAAATCATGGGCTAGGTGATGAGAGCAGGGAAGTGGACTGAGGTGGTTTTTGTGACCGTATGTACTGTGTGCGACTGTATGTTCTGTGCTCCTTGGCACCAAAGGAATGCTGTTTCTTTTAGTTGTATACCTGTGAATGGTTGAATAACAATAAACTTGAAGATCTTACCAAGCATAGGAGAAAGCATGAAGGGCCAGGTGGCCTACCAACCACAGAAAGTCTCCTGGCTCGGTCCCTCCCTCAGACACATTACTTCCTACAGATCTCTCAATGAGCTTGGCAGGAGCAACGACTCAATCACTGCGATTACTCACCCCAGCTCGTCCCACAGCCCCTTCCAAATCTGTCACCTATCCCCACCACACAGGGGAGCACCACTACCTGTAGGCTCCCCTCCAAGAGCACAGCACCTCCAGAGACCCAGGTGCAATCTCAAACTCCGATACTGTCTGTGTGGAGTTTGCATGTTTTCATTATTTTATTTACAGATACAGCACAGAACAAGCCATTCTGGCCCTTCAAGCCGCACCACCAACAACCCCTAGCCTAATCACAGGATAATTTACAATGACCAATTAACCTGCTGACTGGTACACCATTCCACTGTGGGAGGAAACTCACACATTCTATGGGGAGAACATACAGACTCCTTACAGAGGACGCTGGAATTGAACTCTGAACTCTGACATCCCGAGTTGTAAGAGCATAATGCTAATTATGAACATGTTAGTTTCCCCAGGTGCTCTGGTTTCCCCCCACATTCCAATGACGTGAGTTTTGGTGGGTTAATGTTGTAGTTGTGTGGGGAGTGGGCTACATGGACAATTATTGAGGAGATATATCACCTCCACTGGATGTCAGCTCTCTGCTAGGTAATACCTTCACCCACAGCAGGTCAGGGGCCTGACTCACCCCTACTGACTGATGGGCAGTAAGGGTGGGCAATAACTACTGAGGTTGTGATGTCCCAGACATGAATTCTTTCAAAAATCCATCACCATTCCTTCCATCCCCTATCCCCCACACTCTCATTCCTCCCTTCCCTATGTCTCCTCACCCCAAACCTCCCCCACCCTAACTCCCCCTCCATCATCTCTCCCCTCCACTCTCTACCTCCATTCCCTCCTATCCATCGCTCCCCTCTGCTCTCTTCATCCCTCCATTCTCCTTATTTCTCTTTCCCATCCCTTCAATATTCCTCCCTTCCTACAGCCCTCCCCCCACCCTTAACCCTCCCCTCCATCACTCCATCCCCCTCCAACACCCAGCACTCCATTCTACACACCCTGGATTTGCAGTCAATGACCAATTAACCTACTAACTGGTACGTCATTCAACTGTTTGCTCCACAAACTCCCCACCCCGCCAGCCAAGTGACGGAAGTGAACACCCCATAGCCTTTGCATCATGTTTCCTTACTGATGCGGAGAAATATTATGCACAGATTGACAAGGAGGTCTTCAGTCTAGTTTGGGGTGTAAAATGTTTCAACCAGTACTGGTATGGGAGACAGTTTACCCTGGTTACTGATCCTAAACTACTAGAGTCAATTTTCAACATTTTAGAAGCAGCAATTTGTAAATCTCAAGAATCATAAAATGTAAATTTTATGTTGCATTTGTATAGTGCCGTTAGCACTAAAAACAAATGTTCACATGAGTTGTGTGTTTTGTTTTGTAACTGTAAAAGATAATCAAAAGAAAAATGTCTGTATGCTTGGCAGAGTGAAACGATATCAGGTTTTGGGATCTGCTTCATAATGGTCATAGAGGTTGACTCTGGAACTGCAGGAAATGGTTCTGACAGCTCTGGAGCCCCAATTGCTCACTTTTGATTATTTCTGTAGTTCTGGTGACAGACTACAGAAATAATCAAAAGTGAGCAGATGGGGGTCCAGAGCTGTCAGATCCCAAAACCTGATATCATTTCACTCTGCCAAGCAGAGTGACTCCATTGTCTGGACAGGCATTATCCCACAAGAGTAAGAAATCCTCCATAGCAATTAAATCTTTAGACCTGAATGGGACAATTTAAAATTAACTGTGCTGTGGATACCTAAATAGTAGTTGTATTATATAGTATACTGTGTATGCATACATCTATGTATGTATAAATGACGAGAGAGCAGTATATTACATATTTGAGTTGAGATTAATTCTATATTGAGTTGGAGTTTATAGCTAAGCAGAGAGGAGTGTTGTGTATTTAATATTTCAGTAATATTTGAGTAGTATTGTAAATATATTGTTAAGGCATTCTTTGTTGCTACAT